>NC_066313.1:104350629-104653924 GCF_022539315.1 Serinus canaria
AGTAACCAAATGAAGATTAATATATGTGCCTATGTATATTTACATTTTAGGTTTTTTCAACCATGTAGATCAATTTTCTAAATATTAAAAATAGATGAAACGTATCCAAGCACTTCAGAATTGGTAAGTGATATATCTCTTATGTTTAAAATTAGTGGGCTATGAAAAAGGTACCAGATTTCTAAGTCAGAATTTTGCTTTTTTTTTAAGTAGAGCTGCTACAGAAAGAACAAGATGATACAGCTGATGTGCTGTAAAGGAGAATAAGAATGTCCATGAGAAAAAAAAAATAAAAGAGAAGCCATGTATATTTATGTATGTACAAATATACTCAGGTATCTCAAACAAATTCAACATCTATCTTTCATTTTGAAGAGAATGATCTGCAAGCAGTTATCAACAATGCCTTGGGAGATTTTGTAACATAGTTAACAGAATCAAACAAAGCTAATTTTTTAGAAAAAAAGGATAACAGAAAAATCATTAACAGCTGAAGTGACAGTAGCCTTTGGGGACTGATCCATCTCACTGCTCTTAAAAGAGGAATCCAAGTGCTAGAGATTCAAGGCCAGTTCATTTTCACTACCTAGAATTTGTTTTTATCTGCCAGAGAAAGACAACTTCCTGTAAAAATTCAGTTCCATGGCTATTTGTGCACAAATCTGTCACCAAGCACAGTGTTACTGACAGATCTATTTGGAGAGTGCATGTGAGCACACTCAGCTCTAAGTTATGGTTAATTGGGTTCTATTGAGCTGTAGCAGAAAATCACTCTGAATTTCACATTACTGATTATACTTGATAAGAATCACTTAGTACACATCACATATATATTCCAATGTGTAAAATTAAAATGCTTTTTTTGATATACCAAAAGTTTGCAGAATGATGATTTATAATTATATGTATAGCAGATTCATTACAATATTTCATGCTTTTTGTACTAACATGAAACTCAGTAACAGCGCAGTTGTTAGTAATCATGGATGGCTGGAAAAATTCCACAAATTAATTACAATTTAAAAATCTGTATAGAATTATGAGTTACACTATCTAGTATGGGCATGACTGGTTTCATAAACCATTCTGAAAGGGACTCTCGCTGCCAGAATCCTGGATGAGTGATGTGTCCAATGAATTCCTATATTCTGAAATACGACACAGTAGAAAACAGTGAAAAAAACCTGCTCTATCTGTCAGTAGATGAAGGATTACCAAAGGAAAAAAGAAGAGAAAAGATGAATCAGAGCATTAAAATACCTACATTTAAAAAACAACAGGGAAACCAACCCAATTTTCAATGAACTAAATAAAATCCATATGGGAAATACAGAAGAAGATGAACTAGAAGCAGAATTGTTAGAGAGATTATGCATGATATATATTTATCTTACATATATAAGAAATCTCTTCCTCAGAGCCAGATGGCTTTCCATATTAAAACTATGACATCATTAAAAAATACGATAGCTAAGTGTATAATCATATTCTACAATAAGATGTTCCTGCCAAAATTAAGAATATTTTAAAAAATAATAAAAAAAGAGACACTAAAATCTACAGGCCCTACTGCAGATCTCCCGTAAAATTATGTAATGCAAGTAACCTCAGGAAATAAGTTTTGATTTTAAAGTTAATAGATTTAAAAAATGAATAGGCATAACTGTGCCATGTCTATGACAGTGATCCTTAAAAAATTCTACTAACAACAATTTCACGTGCAGTTATAAATTAGACTTCTTAAATTCCAGGTATACTCTTTCATTTTGATACACTTCTCCTATGTATTAGCAAAGATAAATATGGGTTAGTTTTATTCTCTGGTTAATCAGTATATTTATTACAGTGTATACATTTCCCACTTAATAATCTAGAGCTTGAACAAGTCAGGTAGCTTGTGTGAGATGATCATTACACAGGAAAATTTTGTCTTAGTATGAGCAACATGACCATATTAAGTAGAATATATGCAAATTTTTACAGTGATTTAACTTTTAGGAAACATTTGAAACATCAGTTGCAAGGAAGGATAATTTGCTAAAATCTGAGAGCATTTTAATCCTACATTTTTTCATGCAATTGAATCCATTGTAATCATAATCAATTCTACACAGGTAGCTCAAAGATTGTGAACTCCATCAACATGAACATCATCAGTAGCAGACAGAAATAATGTCTGTGCTTATAACAACAGTTGTTCTGTTTTGAGAGTATATCAGGCCAACTTTACTAACCCATCAATCTGTGAACCACAATTTTCTGTACAATCAACTAAAGTTTCATCTTTGACAGAACTGTAATATTTAAATTGTTTGTAAAGTACTGTCAGTACAGTGATAAAGAAAAGGTGAGGTACTGTTTGTAATAATACTTGAAAGAGCTTGTAATGCCATGATGAAAACATTGCAATGCTCACTTTATGAGATAAAGTGACAAGACTTGGTCTCTCTATCTGACTTTTCCACTCCCTAAAGCTTAAAATGAAGAGAAAAATCTGGTTTCAGCAGATACACTAAATGTGCTCATAAAAGTATTACAGTTTAGTAAATATTAAAAGCTACCAGATTTTTGCTGCAAAACCTCGTATTTTACTATTTCACATGACTTTGATATAAAAAGTCAGTGCTATGAAAATTGATATTAGCAATTTTTTATTTGTATTCAATATTTATCCTATTTGATAATAAGCAATGATGTTTAAGTCTTACTAAAAATATTTACTCTGGAGGAAATGTTCAAAGCTGTTACCACTGATTCATGTAAATATTTTTTTTCCTTTCATGGATTAATTAAAATGGATTCTTTTTGAATGAGAGAGAAAAAAAAATTGAAAGCTCAGTTTTAAAACACAGAGCTGTTCATGACAATTCTGTAATTTGATTCATGCAAATCTGTCAGAGAAAAAAAAATCAACGACAATTTAATTTCAAACCTTTCCCAACCAGCTGCTGAACAATTTATGCACTACTTTTCTATTTTTACTGCAGGATAATGACAATGATGGATGCTTTTCCTTGGAAATAAATATTCATTAAGCAGGCTCAGATCAAACCTATACCCTTCCAAAAGCCCACGAATGTGCAAGACCCATTTGCCTTTTCTAAGAGATTTATTTTGGAGGAAGATGGAACTGTGCCCACGAATGCATCTCATAACAATTTAATAGTTCAGTTAAATTAAACCTATGGTAGTACTTACTTGTAACCTCAGTAATCAATATTATTAAAGTTGGTGTCAACTCCAATAATACCAAATGTATGTGGGTGAACAACAGATTACTTAAGGATATAAATCAGTTGGAGCTAGCCCAAATGTAAAGCATTGAGAAAGAACTAAAAGGAAATAATTTCCCAGTAAACTTCCTGAGGTTTCTTCATCCTCTGTTTCTCCAGCCAATCTATTAGTGAAAAGAAGTTCATCAACAAGGATCAAGTAGGGGCTCATTACCCATGATTTACATAGTATATGACTTGGTTTTTGTTAGTTATTTTTGTTTGTTTTTTGTGCAAAAAAGATTGTTTAAAATAAAGAATGACAATTATATTGTCATGTCTTGTGCTTCAATACTCAGACTGACTTTAATTTACTGGTACTAAATCAGAAGTGGTAAAAGAAACAGCCTGCTGGTATTTGACATCTATTGATTGACATCCTATTTCCAGATCTGTGCTTCCTTTGATCCAACACTCCACTGTCATGCTTCACTACCCAACTCTACTGCCTGGCCAGTAGACATCCTAACTTTCACAAGCTGATAAGAATATTTGTATGTGTGCACACAAATGCTTAAAATATATAACTATGAATGCATAAGAATTATAAAGAGATGGGATTTTACAGAAGCTAACAGCAGTGTATGGATGTGGTTTTGTTACATATCTTCTGACACAGAAAGAAATATATGAGCTCCTGCAGAGGAAAATTCAGAGCATATAGCCAGAGCCACTGCCCTCATTCTCCCTCTAAGCTTCTTTCTTATAGCTGACTGCAGGCAAATTCCAGCCTCTTTAGGCTAATATTTACATATTTTTTAAAAAAATTCCTCTTCCTAAATAATAACAGAAAAAAGGAAATATAGTCTTCTCTTAATGCAGGATGACAATTTGGAATTGCTGTAATTATATACAGCACTTGAGCACAATTTTTTACAAGGCTTTCCTCACACAAACATTATTCTGCAAAAGCTGATAACTCATTCATCTACTTAGGCTTACAACTTTAATCTCATTCTCTTTTTATGTCAATTCTGTGTTGAAAAAATTCCACCAGTTTCAAAGGATTTCAGTGTTGCAAGCATTGAACAAACCAGGCAGTAATATTTCAAGCACTGAAGGAACTACACAGTAATATTTAAAGTCATACTAACAATACTGAATTTGCTTTTTCTTAACTACAATATCTATTTAGTGGATAATATTCCCTGTTTTGCTTACCAAACTGAAATAACTACACGGACTACAGACCCAATAAGACCTCAAGGTTTTTTGGTCTAACATGGTAGGCAACAGCTAAATTTTACTTGGTTTTGCTCCTGTGCAAATAGGAATAATTTTAGAAATCATACACTAAAATAAAATAGCAAGGATTGGGTGTTGACAGGGTTACTTAGCAATTACTTACGCTTACCAATTACACAATCACAAAATCACTTCACCACTAGGAGATGAGCTCATTTGGTCAGAGCATGATGCTAATAACACCAGGATTGTGGGTTCAGTCTCTGTGTGTGCTTAACAGTTGGACTTATGACCCTTATGGCTCCCTTTCAACTCAGAACATTTTGAGATTTAGATTAGAAAAGCTCTAAATCGAGTCCAGCCATTAACCCAGCACTTTCAAGTCCCTCAGTGAACCATGTCCCCAAGTGCTACATCTACACATATACATCTAGGTATATCTCCTAAATACCTCCAGGGATGGTAAATCAGCCCCTTCCCTGGGAGGCCTGCTCCAGTGCTTAAAAAACATTTCAGTGAAGAATTTTTTTTCCATTAGCCACATGCAAACAAACCTTTAACCACAAATTCTATCTTTAAATACATTTTGCCTCTCCATCCTTCCTCTCCCATTCAAGGACTTAATATGCAGATACTGTAACTCTCTTGTCCTCCAAATACAGGATAAACCAGCAAAAATAAATGAACACTTCAGAGTTTTTCATGTTTGACCCAAATGTGCCCCCAAATACAAACATCCATATATGCACACATCACAGAGGTGGGCTTAGCACTTGTAAAACAGATGCCTCAGAGTGAGCCCAAGCTGCCAACACAAAGAAGACCCAAAATGATGGAATCTAATCATTGCTAAGAAAATCCTTCCATCTTACCTTGAGACACTCTTCTTGTTTGAAGAGGTCCTCACAGTCCTTAGCCTGCAGAACAGGAGAATTAAGGCGCTCTTCCACTTCAGCCAAGGCTTGCAGAAGGTGAAGGATCTCTGCCAGGTACGTAGAAGGCACATGAGTGGTTTCCACAGTCCTAGTTTCAGTCATCACAAAAGTTGTATCTTCACGAACTGTTTGCTAGTACAGATATACAACAGAATGCCTCCTTTAGTTTCTTAACACAGACAAAATTAAAACAATGCATTTGCACTTCACAACCCAGAAACAAAAATATCAAAAGTAACTTCCAAGGACAAGAAATATCAGGTTTCTGACACAGATCACTCATGTTCCTGGTGTGTTTGAAATGGTGGGTACTGAAATTAATCCATGCAAGAGTGTGCAAGCTTTTCTTCTACTCTCCAATGAAATGCAGAGAAGAAATGCAAGAGTATGCTGAGATTATGGTGTTACTGAGATTTAGTGCTTGCCCTTTAATTTTGAATCACCACACCTCTTAAAAATCTGTCCTTCATTAAGAAATTTCATGCATGTCAAGTCTAAAATTATAAATAATTTCAAGGTATCAAGTAAAATAATGAATTATATGATAGACAGAATTCCTTAAATAAAATGCAAGATATAGGAAATATGCCAACTCTATATTTCCAACTATGCTAAAAATTTGCTCATTAATCTAGCAACTAAAATTTGGAAGTTTCTGATTTGAATGGTTTATAATGCATTCTTAATTCTAAAAGAAAACTCAGCAACACTCCTCTCCATGAAGTTAGATTTTCTTTTTCGGCTTTTTTTTCTTTTTTAATATGGAAAAACATGAATTAAACACCCTATTCTGGAAGCACATGCATACACCAAATGTAAAGAAATCCCAGAATGTTTTAGTTCCAAGAAAACACTTAATTGGTTGACGGCACATGAAAGCATACTGCCATATAAAGTGACAAAAAAGCGGCAGTCTATACAAATTCTCTATATTTCCCATTTGATGTGTAAAAGAATCATAGATAAAACTGTAATACTAAAAGTGTTCTTTGGAGCAGAGAGACCTCTGATTGCTTCTTTTTCACTAAACTTCAAGTACTAAATCACCTGCATCCCATTAAAAAAGGTATAGTTTAAGATATCAACTCTTTGTGGTTTCACAAGCGTAAATTTGTTCATGGATTCCTATTGTGGGACCAAGATCCTTTGTGTTTGATGTCTGTCTTCTCAAAAATATGAGCTTTAATTACTGTCGACCTCAATGAAGTGTACAAGTATTGGTAACGGTTCAAAAATTCTGTTATTTAGATTTGGAGCCATTTATGTAAAAGACAATTGATCAACGGTCCTGAATAAAACAATATCATTATTTAGCTGCCCATTATGCAAAAGAAAACAAATATAAGCACACACTACCTCAGCGAGGTGTCTCATTTTAATTCAGGACATATTTCTCTCTTCAGTTACCGAGCTGAGTCATCTGGTTCTTCAATTTTCTTTAGAGTCTTAAAATATGCATATACACACTCTAGAAGATGTATGCATATCACATACAAAGCCCATAAAGTTATCTGTAGACTTGTGTTATTCTGTTGCATTTCTTATGCAAATTTAATTGCTTTGCTTACACTTTTCTCACTAAATGACTTTCTCAGTACATCTGCTAACACTGAAACAACTCTAATTACCATATCACTGCTATAATTTTTATTATTTAAAATAAGTTGCTTTGAAAAATTGTGCTTGCCCCCCATATGTTTCATGAATCACAGGCCCTGCAAAAATAACAGTTTACTCTAGTAAACTCAAAGAAAGAGCTGTCCCATTTGATTAGAAAATGGGAGAATCTCAGCAGGCCACTGAGACCTGCATGCAGCAATATATATTTTAATTCTTCAAGACTAAACTGAGACACTTCTACATGCAGCAATGAATTTCAGACCCACATAAGGAATATTTTAACTACATTTGTATTTTTCTTTTTGACTCAGAGGACAGAATATTTCTACTCACAGTAATGAAAAGAGAATGCTAAGTGTGCAAAGGTTTCCACTCAAAAAGAGGTCACATGAATATGTGAAGCAGCATACAAAATACAATTAGTTTCTTTAGTTTTATGAGATTAGCCTATTCTTTTCAACCCAAATTCAGTCCAATAAATATATTCACACATATATGCACATGCATGTATTTAGATAGAATAAAATCTCTGTCTTTTTACTCTAAACTATTCCTAAAACTACAAAAAAGTCAAGCAGAAATGGGATGTGTAAGCACTTCATGGTTATCACACTTAATTATTTATAGTGGAAAAATCAGGTACTTTTCAATCATTGCTATGAAGAAAAATGAGATGCTTGCAACCATGTATTCACACTGCCCTCCCAGGAAATTTTAAATCTTTCTCATAGCTGGATGATTACTTGTGTAGTTCTATTGTTTATATTGTTAGTTAAACTGTAAAGCACTACAGTCAGAGAAAGAAATAAATAAACAAAAGGATAGATATATAAAAGTAAACACCTACCAAAAGCTGCCCTCATATTTGATACATTATTTTTAAAAAAGTCACGGTCAAAATAAATTCAATTCTTAATGGTATTTTTCAAAAGACTTGAAAATGTGATACTGCTTTAGAAATCAAGGATTAGGTATCTTTATTTTTATTGGGTTTTTCAACAGGTCACAGGAATCTCTTTCTTTCTATTTTTCCTGCATTGAAAGTATCATGATGGAATCCACAGCAGAAGCTGCCATCTTGCACCAAGGGATGGAGGGTAGGCAGGTGCAGAACTGACAACTTTATTCAGCAAAGAGAAGCATTTTTAGCTTGTCCCAATGTTCCCTGGAATTGCCTTATATTAGAATAAAACAGGACGAGTCTTTTCTTACATTCTGGATAAGCATTTCACTAGAAATTCAAAGCTGAAACTGAATTATATCCTAACACTGTTGTGAGAAAAAAAAAAACTTTACAAAAGCAGATCACAGCAGCTGGGAGCAACTACTACTAAAATAATATTAATTTAATACAGATATATGTAATTGATAATGCCAAAATGGCTCATCAGAACCATGCTAGGTTAAGATTTTATAAGGATTAAAATTAATAGAAAAGTGGAAATTAAAGATATAGATAACCTCTTAAGAATGGGTTTGGATAAGTTGAATCTGATAAAATGGTAGAATGTATTACAGTTACTTAAAAATACTTAAATTAGTATTTTAAAAAATATATAGTACAATATATATACGAAATACAAATAAACTGTTAAGTGATTGGGAAATGCTGGGGTAACTGACCATTTCCTGTATTACTATTTTTGTAGAATACAATTTTAGTGATTTTTTTTCCTTGATTGTCAGTGATTTAATGGTGTGCAAATTATTTTTTGTCTCTGAAAGAACAACTTCTTTTCTGTAAGATTCAAAATTTCATGCAATGCTTGATATAGAGCATTATCATGTTTCGAATAATAAACTGAATTTTCTTCGCCCTCATTACATAATCTCAATAAGGGGCACAATCCTTCCATACACGACTCCACCTAAACTCATTTTATTGATAGTTACCATGCTGCACCAGCTGCAACAAAACTGCAAGAAACAAACTCATGATCTCACCCTTAAAGAGAAGGCCAATAAGCAAAACCAAAACAAACCAGCCAAACAAAATGACAACAAAAACTCAACAAAAGAAGTACCAGAATAATGCAGATTTTGCTAAGAAGTTCACATACCTTCCCCACAGAAATCTTTGTGATCGTTACTGCCTACACCTAACATGGTGGTGGCATCAGAGCTACCTACTCTTGGAGAATGCTCCTGATTTCCATTTACCAGTGGAAAATTTGTTGTTGAAGCACCTTTCACCAATCTCAGTGTATCCATTTCCTTTCCTCTTTTTGCAGAGGGAATAATCCCAACATCACTTCTGCTGTTCAAGAGTTTACACTCAGAAAGCCTCCAACTTTCTTGTGTCACATCTTAACAACCGTTTCATTTTTGGGTGCCTACTCATGGTAGAGCCCAGACCTTAGTGTCTGTGCTTTTGATTTATTGACTTCACACAAACATGGGAAGAATAAAGCTGCAAAACATTCCCATCTGCATTGTTATACCTCAACACTGCTCCTGGCAGCCCCCTGATGAGAGGTTCAAGGAAAACAAACAAATGTGCCTACTCCCAAAGTGAAATAACACTTGAGAAAGTATTCCTTGCAAGCAGATGTATATGAGTGTAAAAAAGTCAGTGACATCTGCAGAATAAATGTGGTGTGCTACACACACGAAAAAGAATGGAGCAGACAAGACAAACCTTCTGGACAAAGGCATTGATACCTGAGAGAGTCCAAAAAACTTGTGAATTACATAGTATCTGCTAGCCTATGTCCACCATAAATATATCAAATAAAGAATTAGACAAACAAAAGTATGGTAAAATGCTATCAGAGGTCAATATCCACTATAAAGTACATATTTATAAAAAAGCTTTTATTCACCCATTCCTATGCCAGGTGTGAGTGGTGAGGTCAGTAAACATTCAGAGAAATTTATTCTGCCCTCAGTGTTGCTAGCATATCTTACCTGTTAATGTGCATATAAGTAGAAAGACCAAAACTATACTGATTATATGGAATTTTCACTATGAGGTTGGATGGCTGTGGTCAATCACAAATGAGTTATTAGCACAAAAAGAAGCATCTCTTTTAAGTACAGAGACAACTAAATCCTCGATAAAGGATTAAAAATTTATAAATTCCTTCTGTAATTTTATGAAGACAAGACCTTAAAGGACACTTGGAAACAATAAAATTTCTTTAAAATATTGAGGGAAAATAATAAATAATATTTTTACGTAAGAACATAAATATTGTCTCATGTATATGATTTGTTTTTCTCATGTTGCTGAGTGGTTGCAGTCCACAAAATCCTTCATATTGCAACACTTAAACCATATAGTTTAATGCTTGTCTCTGATTTCATCAGTCACTTATATAAAAAAAGAGACTTTAAAAATAGACATTACTATTTTCAGTACTGCTCTTGGACAGAGAGTGCTTTATGCCTTCACAACACATCTCTGCTAAGGCTTACCTTACTCGAGAAATGTTGCTTTTACAGTTTTTCTTCTGTGATCAAATGACTCTGCCTAATCTATACATCAAATGAAATAAAGCCAGAGAAAATGAAGCTATTCCTAACAAAGGCATTAATTAGACAACATTTCAGTAAATTTTACATTCTAGAAGTAACAATAGAAAATTGCAAGCTTTAATCTTGAAAACTATCTGTCAACAGGCATCAACCAGCCTGAAGTTAATTCTGTTTAAGTTCCCTTCATAATTTGATTGAAATGTGAAAGTTTTCTCCATAAGAAAATGTCTCTTTCCTGGATGTATAGGCCTCAATTGTGGGATATCTCCCAATACCTCAGACAGTTCTGCTACACTCTGATGAGTGCATTATTTTCCTATTTAGATGTGGCAGAGGACAGGTGAAGAGAAGAAGAAAAATACAAAAGCTGTAGCAATTAATTTAAAAAAGAAAATCAAGAATATTCGTAGTTGGAACTTTGTTGTGGGAGGTTTTTTTTTTGTGTGTGTGTTTTTTTATTGTTTCATTATTTTTGGCTGTTTTTGGTTTTTGGTTTTTTGAAAGTATAGTTTAAAATCTATGACAAAGCATTTTGATACTGCAGCCAGTCCTTTGTGCTCCTCACACCCTCATGCATTTGGAGCCCACCAAGATATCAAATATACTTGGTCAAGTATATATGTATAAAATATATGCCCCTTTCCCACTTGCAAAACAATGCTTTTGTTTTATTCCAGCTTAGATAATTGATTGTAGATGGAACTCTCCTTAAACTGAGGTACAGCTATACACTGAACCTAAAAGCAGCTTATTTGAAAACCTATCCAGTTGTCCTTACTAAAGACCTGCTAACTTGTACAGAAATAAGGGACTAAGATGGTTCAGAAATTCCAGCAGTTTTGCTGTTAATTATAAACCAGATAACTTCCACTAGTACCTACTTGCTAATCAAAGAGAAAAATAAATTAATTTCAACTATGATGAGACTGGGGCAGAAGACTCTCATACAATTCATTATATGTGATATAAGTAATTAATTTTTAAAACACCAAAAAAGAAAAATCTTATGGAAAAAAAAAAGAAAAATCTTAGAAAAATCTGTGTCTTAAATGACATCTGCAATGTTACTGTGTCCTGAACAAAAACAAAACAGAGTAACATGATGGCATTATTGACTAATTGGAACTACTGGGCTATTGAAAACGTCTCTTGTTCTAAATAAATTATCCATAAATCCTAATTGATTCTGATAATGATGGCATATCTCAATATTAATAAATGCAGCAGAGCAAAACCGACAAAGACATCCGTGTCTGTCATGTAACTTTAAACAGAAATTTATAACATTATAAAAAGAATTATTAAATCCATTAAAGAGTGGTATCATAAGTATTTACCAAACACTGCTCAGACCTTGCACACTCAGTAGGATTTTGGGGGGAGAGAGCACCAATGAGCCAAGAGAGATAGCCACTATCAGTCTTAGAAATCACATAATAAGCAAATGCTTACATTACATTTTGTAAAGAGAAAAATCAGAACACTGAAAAATCTACATCCTAGACTGATTTTCAACAAGTATTTTAAAATGCTGCTTAGTATTTTTAAGGGTTTAACTGGAAATACTTTTTTAATTGATTTATATGTGTTACCTTTTTTAATTGATTTATATGTGTTACCTTCCAGTAGACAAAACATATTTGAAAGTTTTTATATGCTAACTATAGAATACATTAGTTCAGAGAAGTTAGCCATTTCTTGGATTGATCTTGTAATTTTTCACACCAAAAAGACACACAGACACTATACATGTCATGCTTCAGTAAATGTCTATTTCACAGTTCAGAAAATTAACTCTTGTACACAGTCCTACATCTCAGCAGCTATAATGCCCATTTGTGACACACTCTATTGACTTTGTTAAACCAATATCATAAACTCAGCTACATAGAAGGAAATATAATTCCAAAAGAATAAAAGGAATTTCAAATTATTTTTCCTCAAAATAGAATTCCACAATCATGTTTCTTGGACAGTGATAAGCTATAGAGGTGACACAGAGTGTCAGAACTAGTTTCACACAACTGGCTGGAAGTCAGCCTAATTAAGAACAGATTTTGGTCAATGCCAACTTATTTAATGGCTGATTTAGTAAGACTACAGAAGTACCAATCTTAGACAGCATTTATGTTGCCTAAGAGCATGAAGCTTTAGGGCTGTCTTGAGTGTGCATGTGTAACCACTGAGTGATCACCAAGAACCAATTAATGATAAAGTTCAGATGTGTTAGAATACAAACTGCTGATATCTGAATTGATTAGACCATTTTGGAATTGACTGCTGATGTGTGATGTTGCCTTTCCAGATATTTATGCCAGCTACATCTGTTAGACAATGTAAAGATAATTCAGGAAATAAAGTAAAAATAATATTGAAGTACCACATCCATCATGAATGCAAACAGCTCCAAAGAGCAAAGTCCTAAACCCTAAATCTTTACATGTTCCAGAAATATTAAAAAGTGTTACCTAATTATTTTCCATCTTTAATCTACACCTATAGAGATATACCACAGAGATACATAAGAACAATTATGTCACTAAGGCTGATTATTTTACTTCAGGAGAAAAATTTGTTTCTTTAAATGATGTGAAAAAAAAGTTGCTGATCATCCAGCAGTTCAGAAAGCTAACTAAACATGCTGAAATAGAAAATTCAGCACTCACACTGTACATCTTTAAATTTGCTTCCTTCCCTAGCTTTGTGTGTGTTCTCAGATGCATCCATAGAAAACAACAAAACACAACAAAAAAACCCCAAAGCCATGCAAACAACAACAACAACAAAAAACCCTAAACAAAACAAAAACCCTCAGCAAACCAAAACAAACCTTCCAGCCATGAGTGATGTCGACATTCTGAATTGTAGACAAGAGATGAACAACATATCTCTAAAAAATACTGTCTCTTAGGGCCAGATCACTCTGCAGAAGGTATTTTCCCTTATTATTTAATGTAATAATAGTGCCAAGTAATTTTTGACACCAAAATCCCAGCATGTAATTTATTGCACTAATAAATCATAATAAACTAAAACAGAGAAAATGAGATGGTAATTAGCTGCCTTGTTTTCCAAATAACTGGGTAATTATAAAGAAGATAATATTATAGTTGCATAATGCTCAGTTTGGTCTGAAAGCAGGGACCACTGGGTTCTATGTTGTACGTGATTTTTTAACCAAAGACTTGACCTGGTTTCCATCTCAACCATTCTGTGAGCAGTGAGAAAAGCCTGTGGCATGGCTAAGAGCACATTTGTATAACTATATAATTTAAACAAAAATTTATAAGCCAGCTTTACTCCATATTGCAACAAGACTTTTCACTCCTATGTGACAAGGTAAAGATATCAAGTTTCACTTTTAAACTTGAGAATGCAATAGATCACTTAAGTTTATAATATATAATGAAAAATGGCCAAGAAAAATCTTTTCTGTGAAGTTCTGTCACTCACAATATGGGATCTTAGAGCTTAATTGTACAGCTAAAATACCATAGCTTTGAAATTATGAGAGTGAATACTGTACAGAATTAACAGATAAGTTATGAGGGAAGAAATATATTCTTTAGAAAAACTCAAAATAGCACAGTAAACTTGTCCACTTATACAAAAAAGGCTATGGAATGTCTTCATTTAAATTACTGCAACACTGCATGCATTCATTTTAGACAGAAAGGTAAAGTGCATTGTAAAATGCATCTACAAAGTTAGCTCTTCTTGAACTATATCAAAGACAATATCCATCTTCAGTTGATATTGTCCCATTTTTCTCATACCTTATCTTAAATCAGACAGAAAATTAAAGGATTTTGAAGACACCTAAACTATTTGGAATACATTTTTTAATAAGAATTTCCAGGTTGATAGATACTGGAAAATAGGTGTAAACCTTCACCTGAGATTCTCTTCCCAAAATTCCTCATTCATCCTCATCCTTTTTGCAGACCACACTCAAAAAGTCCAGTCTTTAGCTATGCTGTGTAAAGTTATTTGTTCAAAAAAGGTGCCACTGCCAATGTCAGAAAGTTAAATGGTGTCCCAGCATCACCTCTGTCCCATTCTTAAGAGACCCAAAGTGCACAGGTGAATTGGATACTAATCCATCACTGTACAGTTCTTCTGTCCAGCAGGTGTTTTCCTGTTTTTCTAATGTCTTTTCTCTCTTTTATTTCTCTCTCTCCACTCATTCTAGAAATAATGAAGCATTAGTTTGCCCCTTCTTCTCGTAACCAACTGCTTGTTTATTTAACCCAAGACACGTTTGAGAAAGGATAAGAGAAGAAAACCACTTTATTCCATCATCAGTGTTTGGGAAAACAGTGGAAAACAACAACTGAAAACAATGGTAGCACGTCACCATTGAACTGTCCATGTTATTTTGATGCAGACAGATAATCAGGACACTGAGTCCTGTGCTTATCTAACCGTGATATATTTATTTAAATTAATGTTTCATTTACAGTTTAGAAAATATCTTGATATACAAAATTATTTTAATGGCAAAAACGAATGCTTAAATTTTATTAAATTACCTAAATAGAGCTGCACAGGGAAATATTAACTGAAAATTGCAATATGCTCTTAAAGACTGAAAGTAAACAAAGTCTTGAATTTCAAATGTAAATTTAATCTGGTTCCAGGAGTTGATAACATATTCTCTCACCTGAAATGATTATCCAGTTAGGAGACAGGCATTTTGAATTTCTGAATGCTTTAAATGATCTTAAAGAGAATACTGACTTTTATTTGGAAAAATGAAGTACTAAAGGTGCTGGTATTTTGTCCTTGGTGTAGGTAACTATCAAACTTCTCAGACTAAACCACTTACCTTATAAAAATAAATATAAGTTTCGTATAACTATATTCCTTATTCATTCTTGACCGTAACATAGTCTAAGTGGTATGGAAAAGATACTTTCTCCTGTTGTTTATCATTTGATCAATTCTGTATGGCCAAAATCCAGGCCCAAATATTTCAGGAGTAAAATGATCATAAATTTCAATAGAATGTTTGTGCGCGTCACCAATAAAATTGCTGAAATTGGTAAGCTTATTTTTTTGCTTTTGTATACAATAGTAGACACATAATTTTGATAGATTGCAAGAGATTCTCTTGTCCTAAAGATACTCTGTCTTATAATTTCCAGCATGCATAGCTCAGCCAAGAGAGGAAAGTTGAAAGACCATAATCTATAATAGTAGAGAGAATGTTGAGCATCTTGATAAAATATGGTAATAGGACATATAGGAAATAAGAATTTAAAGTGTAGGCTTGCACCTGTGTTCATCTAGAAAATGCTCTCTAATGAAAAAGGCTTTCAGCACTCTACCCCCAGAGTAATTTCAGTCAGCTCAGGAAAGTCTACACTGAGCCATGACACAAATATACTCATGGACTGTTGAAATGATCACATTTGAAAAAAATTCTAGAAAACAGACATTAGGATACTTTAATTAAACTTAATCAACATATTGATAACTAAATTTGATCCTTACTTGAATGAAACAATCGAAATCTACCCTTTTCTTTACAATGGATAACTATTTCCACCACTGTGGAAGAGGGTTAAACTGATTCAGAAAAAAACAGTATAAATGAAGATTGATGTTTAGTCTGTAGCAAGGGGATATGACAGCTTTTCTGAAGATACTGTGTGAGTGCCAAGGGTTAATGATATCTGATTTTGCAGAGGTGCTTTAGAAGTAATTGTCCCTTAACCTCTCTAATTGTTCTTTTTTACTGATTTTTTTTTTAATACATGCAATTTTAATACTCAAAAATTGCATAATGTTTTAGGATTAAACTTTACAGGCTTGTTTTTTCAAAGAGTATCCTAAACTATCATGGATTTCAGTTGGATTTAGTAGTTAATCATAATTTTTAAATATTATAGTGATATATTTCACTAATTTTTAAAATTTATTCAGATTTCACCACTGGTGTTACTACCAACTGATTTTCTGCCCACTGCTTATTCTGCCACATATTAATAAAGACAACAAGGTGTGAGAGAAAAACATTTAAGGCAACAAGAACTCTGCAATTTTTTTTTCACTCAATGTGATTTCCGGTTGTGTGCAGTTGCATTTATGTATTTGTGTATCATGTTAAATCTGTAAATGCATTAAACCCAACTTTTTACTTATAGAATGTCATATGTTACTTGCTGAAAAATTTCATAGAGGATCACACTATACCAAACTGATTAATATCTCAAAAATTAATTAAAAAAATTAAACAGAATATGCATGTTTGAGGTGATATAAATATAATATACTCTACTCTCAAAGGTGGTGACAGGAAATTCCTTTTCCTAAATGTACACCAATGTATATTTGTCAATTTGCTTTTGGATATTGGCTGCTATGTATTTGTGAGACACGGGATTTAACAAGGATCCACCATTCTAGAAAGAATAAATCCTTCGATGATCATCGTTCCTATATCCTTCTGACAGGTCTGCCCAACAAGTACTGGGGAAAAGTAAAATCCAGGGGAGCATGATAATTCTAATTTCACACTTTGATATCAAAAATATGTTAGCTCCAACAAAATGTAAGAAATGCAAATCTGTCATTAAGCAACATAATTAAAGGTTTTCTTCAGTGCAGTCTTGCTATGTTTGTTCAATGAAGTGTAATGAATTGCAAGATACACAGTAAAACTAAACCCTCACTGATTTATAACAGCTTTCAGTTGCTACATAACTATTATGGAATACATCATAAATTATAAATAAATGCAGCATTTTTCTATTTCTTTTGCTTTAAAGAAAAAATCAATTTTGTATTTTTATTGTATGGCTTTATTCAGTTGTTGGTTAACATAGAAAATCTCGGTGGAAGTTATTTTTGATGGTATATGCATGTGTTCAAGTGAATAGTTTGAATTTTCATTTTTCTTTTGTATTTTAAAGTCTTGCACAAACAACTAATGCATCCTCACAACATCCCTGTGAGGTAGGTAGTTAAGCTGTTTAAGAAAAAGAAAAAAACCTTGAGAAATTTCCTCTGTTTCACTAATTCAGCAAAGTCAAAACATTAACAATAACAAGGCCATTGCACTTCTCACTGATTTGGGTCATGAAGATTTACTGCCTCTCTCATGTCTCAGTAGCTTCTGTATAAATTCTAAAATTTTTCATATGAATATCACCTTAGTCCTTGTCAACAGAGTGAGATATTTTTCATGTGAAATGAGAAGGATACAGTAATTGTCCTGTGTACATGTAAATTTCATTGAATGATGTCATTCCCTAGAGAAATAGTAAGAAGTAGACTTCTTGCATGAAATATTTAATATTTAAAAATGTAACCTTTCAAGGTTATAAATACAGTATATAATTATATATTTTAAGAATAAAAACATGTAATGGTTACATGAATTTAAAAAGTTGGTGAGTGTTTTCATCTGAGCAATTCAAAAACATGCTGATGCACATCTACCTTACATATTTGAATAAAAAATATGCTAAAATAAAGTTTATTGATCTGCTAGTAAAATTTTATAATGGATATATTCATCCCCTGTCATGGTAGGTGGTGGGTGACATAAAAAGCACAGCGACAGCAGAATGTTTTATATAAATTGCATGCACAATCTGATTCCTTACTTGATTATCAAAGGAACAAATATATTCATTAAAAAAAGCCAACTCATTTACAAGACAAAGTGACTCTCGCTCTAGCTCCATGTCAATATAAACAATTTGCAACTGATTACATCCATCAAGTTTAATATAAACCATCGTAATCTGAATAGTGTAATCAGATGGAACAAGATTTAATAACATACAAACCAAAGTTAATGTTTCTCTGATTGCTTCCATTAACTGCATAACTATCCAAAGTATTAGTTTTACATATACATTATGTAACTCAGTATTAGAAAAGTTAAAAATACACAATATAGTACATTATATAGAGAGCTATATTTATCAAAAGTTTATACATATTGCTGGTTTTTGAAATTTTTTTCCTTTTTAAAACATAGTTTATCATATATCAATTAAAAAAGAACACTTCACATATTTAAATTGTCATAATCCTATCAGTATGTTCTCTCTGCAATCTAGGTGCATTTAAAAATAAATAAATAAGATTGTAGTTTGATGAAACACTCCTTTACCACTAGCACTAAGATTACAGAGAGCACATAAAGCAGCAACTTCCTTAAAAGCAAATATTATCTTTCTTCATATAAAATCAAAAACCCAGAATACAATGTGCAGAGTAGTAAGAATTGCAAGGAAAAACTCATTTGAGTGCAAAAGCAACCTCTGGTAAACTTCAAAATGGGTAACACTCAATACATATCTTGTTTTAAAGCTGGAATACTGACAGTTTATTTCTCTTTTATTTACCCAGTTATTGCAGCATGTATAAACCAGTAAGAATAATTGTATTTTATATACAACTAAACAACTCAAATTCAGAAGACATGAAGATGGTTTGTAAAATTATGTTTTCATCCTGTCAAATTTAAAGTTACATTTTCTAACAAAAACTTGTTTGAGAGTTCAAGCAGAACTCTGAAGAAAGGATATCTATATATAGAGTCATAAAAATTTTTCCAATCACTTCCTAAAGTGAGTATAACATGCTATGGACAAATAAAAAAACCAATTAAAATTGGCATGGGATGGGTAGTTTGGAAAAGACAACTTTTGTGTTTTTCATGTTCAGTGAAAAAAATAGATGCATGGCAAACTAACATTTTAAAACTGATAAATGTTATGGAAAAATAATGAGGCAACAGAAATAAACACAAATTTTTCATTGCTGAGTTTTTTGTAGATGACTGATTTAAGTTAAGGGCAATTTTAAGACCAAAGCAGATCACTATTGTATCAGAGTATATGAAGCTTCCCCCAGTTGCACACAATAGGGCTTTTCTTATTATTATCTGAAGAGTTGACACTGACCCTGATGCTCTCATTGTTAGTAGGATGCTGTTAGTAGTAGCAGTTGCAAACATATGGGTTTGCCAGTAACAACTCACAATTTGTGCATAGTTGAGTCTTCGAAACTGAGCAAATTTGCTCTCAAAATCTTGCCAGCGCTTGCTGAGCTGTATCAGGGTTGGCTCCACTGCTTTTGCAGCCCCATCCTTAGACAGGCGTTCAGCCTGCCTGTGCACCGCATTCAGATCTTCCTTCTTCTTCTCCAATTCTCCACCAATCTCCTAGTGAGCAAAACCAATACAGGGCCCAGGACAGTTAGCTAACTAGATCAATCAACTTCAAATTAGCAAAATACTTCCGTCAGAAAATCCATTTCCATTTTATTGTCACAAGTAAAATTTACAGCTTATTTTCATATTATTCATGTCTTATTTTACATTTAAGCAAAATAAAAATAACTGAAATTGAAGAACCTTCTTGGGATGGGCTGTAGAGATCCTAAGAGCTACTGCACTCTGAAACTGCTAGCAGAGGCCAACAGCTCCCATGTTCAGATTCTTGCTAGTACACTGGGATGGGCAATTGGAGAAATTACTTTCTCAGTAAGGGTCAGCATATTCAGGACAAATAGTGTTTGAACAGCTTACAAATATACTATTAGGGTCTTTAATGTACTAGCTAACTTCTATTTTACTCCGTGGGAAACTCAACAGAGAATGAAGCAAAGAAAGACGATGTAAAATAAACCAGGAAAACCTTTGACAGCATGTAAATAAATCTATAGAGTTTGACAGTGACATATGAACATGTTCTGATGAAAATGAATGTGCTAACATGAGATAGAGGTCATCCATATACTGGTAAGTCATTTGTTCATCTGGAACAAAGATACATAAAATCAATTACAATTTTTACTAGAAAACATTTGATACTTCTTAATACATTGCGCACTTTCTGTATTATTGACAAAACATTATATTTAGTGTGTTTCAAATTACTTATATATCATTCTGTATAGGAAACAAATAGAAAATATAATACAACAAAGAAATGTCACTTTGAACACAGATAATTAGGGTTTGCTTTACTATAAACAGAAATAAAGAACTGAACATATAATTTTCTGTAGCTATAAGGTAGGATTGTTTGTTGCATTTGCTGTCTGTTCTACAGATAAACTATCACTCCAAAAGATCTATCATTGCCAACCCAAAACAACATTACCTTTAGCTTCTGCTCATCTCTGTGGTCTGGCAGACCGGCTAACTTTTTCTCAATGTCATCCAGCCATGTCATTAGGTCATCAGCCTGCCTCTTGTACTGATACCATTGATGAGAAATCTCTAAAGCCTTTTTTCTTCTTTGAGCTCTCAAGTCCTGTTCACAGTGCAGACATTATTAGAACATGAATTAAAGGCTTATAAATATGAACTGGCATGTGTGAACACTGAAGGGGAAAAAAGTGTACAAGGCTGCTAATTTTTTAATTAAATGTTGATATTTAAAGCAAGTATATGAGTAACTAAACATATTTGCATCAGTTTAACAAATTTTTTTTGTTTGTTTAAAAGGAGGTTACCTATTTCAGTGTTGTTCACATGTTGAATAAACCACTGAGACAGTCACCAATACTCAGAGAAGTTAAGACTCTTACATAAATGTCAGTATTTTATATAAAACACTTCTGCTCAGAATACTTACTGGACAGATGGAGACACAGCCCCCTTAGTATCTAGCCAAAAGTAGGACTTCTGTATTTTGTGGACTCCTGTGAATTTCTAGCCTGCATGAAAACTCTGTAGCTATTCAAATGAAAATCACTGCAATGCAGAAAAGTTTGCAAAGACAGGTTTTCTTTATCTAAATTAAATACCACATACATAACAAATGTCTTGTGTTTATAACTCTGCTTTAAAAAGGATTAAAACTTTTCTTTGGCAGGAAGGTATAAAATGTTTGGTTTTTTCCCTTAGAAATGTTGTTAAATATAGATTTGCTTTAACTACTTAACTTCACTCTTGCAGAATTCAGAAAATATTTTAATTACTATAATTTCTTATTGGAAGTAAATTTAAAAATTACTGGTATATTTTATATAAAAATACTCAGATTAATTTGCCTGAACCATTCTTGAATTTTTTTCACCAGGGTGAATGCCTTGACTGAGTCACCCAAAGGAAAATCTATCACTATACCATAAAAAACAGCCAAGGAGGATCTGCTCAACAGCACAGTGCAATAAACACTGTTCTTGTTTCTCCAACACAAAAATTATGAATTGCTTCCATTTAGCTGGAACAGTCAAAGATACACCCAATAGATTTCAAGCTTCTTTTAAATGTGGACGAAACCACAGTATATCCTAGCTATCCTTCTCCTGAATTCACGCAGAGTTGCAAAATTTTAAGATTTAGAATTAATTCCGCTGGAAAGGAAAGAGCATGCATAAAAATAAGTAACAAGAAAAGGTAAATGTGCCATGTCCTTCAAACCAAAGATAACTTAATCCAAATTATCCAAAGAAAGAAAGATTCTGCTTGATGACAACATAAAAATTCTCCTGCAGTAGCCAGTGCCCACAGCTCCAGGTAGGTGATCAAGGTGACTCTCTAATTGTAAGATTCTATCTTTCATCACTTTTATTTTTTATAGAAAGATGACACTTCCAGTTATATCTGTTAGCTGAAAACACATAATGTGCATTTCTAGGAACATTATCACAGTTTTACTTCTTGGATTGTTTCAACTCAGAATTTCCATATGCAACTTTGGGTTTCAGCATCTCAGCTCCTATGTCTATTGGTATTACCACCCATCCTATTCTAGATAGGCTGGAGCCACTCTTCAAACAGGAGTGTAAGTATTTTACTGAAGGAGGAAGAACTTATTCATGGCCAGAATTGTGTTATTTAACTGAGAATGTAAGTTTGCAGGATCTGATTCTAACTAAGGTCTTGACTGCTGTTGAAGAACTATAAAACATACATAATATGTTAAAAAAGGAATTATCAAAGAAATCAGTGCTGTCCAGCTGGCATTCACACAGTTGAAATGCTGAGGATAAGACAATGCTCCTCAAGTGGAGATTGTAAAATGCCTTTTGCAAGGCATCAAAAGAACTGTATTAAAAAATACATCTATAGCAAAATAGTTTCAAATTACTCATCTCTAAATAGTAAAGACAATTCATTTAGCAAAAAGATGCCCTGAAATGAAAAAAAGGGTTTAACAGCATGTGCTTATAACTGTAGCTCCTGTACCTTGAGGGCATTATGTTTAGTCCGCAACAGCTGTTGTTTTTTCTTTATTTCCTCACGTTTCTTCTCATCTGTGACTCCCTTTTGAAGTCTGTCACCCCTTTGCAGCAATTCTTTTACTGTGCTCTCATCCTCTTCACTCTGATTTGAAAAAAATAACCAATATAATGTGCATTTTAATCACAATATAACCAACAAAATAACCATATAATGTGCATTACTTAGGTACTTGTAGATACAGACCATGCTAAAGTAATCATGTAACAGACTTGCAGCTGTATACTGATGGTCAAGTAACTTTTACTTGCTTTCTGCAATATACATAGAGAGATAAAAGTAAGAGCACCTACAAATCTACAGATTTTTGGTATTAGCTCTTATGCAGCATCCAGGACAACAGCATAAAAACACAGGCAAAAACTTGAAATTCAAAAACGTGAACTTCTTTTCAAACAAAAAGAATAGATATATGTAAAATATTCTAAATCACTGGCAGCAGAGATTGAAATTGCCAGTGTGCTGGCAGACCACACAATTACTGACCATTCTGTGTATCATCACATTGAAAGTCAGCAATTCTGATAGGGAAAATACTGTCACTAAGCATTTTTAACATAGAAGCCACCTACAAATCTATGAATCTTCAAAGCTGAATTTATGTCACAGCTTCTGGCAGTGTCTTGAACCACTCTAAGTATTTGATGCAAAGAAAGGGAACCAAATACGCTTAGGTAGTGGAAAGTGCCCTGTCAAACTTGATTCACTTTGAATTTAACTCTACAAACATATGCTAAATTCTGCATGCAGCACATAGAGCCTAAAATTTTATTTTTCCCGAATAGAAGAACAAACAGCTTGTAAAGATTCCTTCTAGCACTGATATGAAACAGACATCTTTGAAAAATTCCTTAAAAGTAAAATAATATTGAAACTTTATATTGGTTGTAAACAAATATATATTTGATCTTGCTGAGGACTCAAAAAGAGAAGGTCCAAAGATGAATCTCTCTTTTTTCCCAGCCTAAAAATGTCATCTCTCTGAAAATCACTCTGGAGAACACACACCACAATTGCAATAGTAGCAAAACACTGCAGTATTTTACTTCTATTTTTCTATCTCCATCCCCCCCCCACCAGCAAATAGAATAAATGGTTTAATGACTTGGAACAGTAAAACTTAAGTAATAAAGCTTACCACAGCCACAAAACCTATTTACATTAAATGCTATATGCAGATTGGTGAAGAACCAATTGGCAAGTGGCAATTCTTTTCATGAGCATTTATTTTTAGTGAATGTATTCATTTCCTATAGTGCACATTTTGTTACATCATTCTGATTTTTCCTGGTCTATTATACCACTACAGATATTTTAATATTCATTCAATGTTCTGTATTACTGCTGGTAGTAGCAAAGAACCCATGGATAACATTCCTGGTCTGCTTAGTGTTTTCATTAAGGACAAGAAATTCTTTTCTGATAAGGTAAAAATTAGGTTAGCACAAAAAAAATTTAGTTAGTACTAATTTGGGACTTTTGATTTTATGATATATTAGCATAGAAAAGTTTTGCCTAAGTTATATCCAAAGATCCTGACACAAATATGGGTTTCTGATTTTCACTCAGATTTTTTCATCTCCCTTCTTATTTTGCTCAGACTTCCATTTCAACCAAATTACCATATCTTTATTGAAGTCCTCCTCTTTCAGATTCACTCCCTGCTGAATTTCAACCTCCAGTGGTTCAAGCATTTTTTGTATATCGAAGTCAAATTGCTCCAATTCCTTCAAAGGGATGAAGGGCTAAAATGGAGAAATAAAAAGATTATTTATTTAAAGCACACATTTCAGTTTTATCAGAAACAGAAATTAAAAGAGATATCTGTGCTACCCCCTATTTCTAAAACAATGGTAGACTTTCCATCACGTTGAAAAATATCTACACCATACTCCAAGTACCCAAAGATATAAATAAAGATACAAATTTATGTAGAATTTCCATGTAAGTAAACCTAAGAATTTTAAAGTGAATGAAATGTAAAAAGAAAAAAATAAAATACATTCTCACATTTGTGTGTAAGAACAAGTCCAAAGATATAGTATTTTTCTAAAAATTAAAAAAAAGGAGTTTACAATACTTGGTTAAATCTGGTTTGCCAGAAATTATTCATACAGAAACAAGAAGTCCATTCAGATGAAAAAACACCTACTATTAAGAATTGAGAAAATTTTAATATTAATCTGGTTAAGTTTTGAAATCATTGTTCTCTCACATAGAATAGTAGAAGTGCCAGGTAAATGCTACAAAACAAAGGACAGAAAATCTTTGTGTAAAATATTCCCCTAATAGTATTTTGTAACATTTCAGGAAAAAAAAAAAATCAACAAAAGTTAAGCTTTTGTTTCAAAAAGCCTCAACAAAAATTCAGGACAAAAAACCAAAGTCAACCAAAGAAAACAGACTCAATTCCTCCAAAATAAATCACAGTATAATTATGGTGCTTTAGTTTAGTGTTCAGTTTTGAACTCTCCAACAAGTGCTACTTCTTAAAAACAATGCACTGCCTTTTGTCCATCTGACACAGTGCCTGTGAATGTACATATATTATGGACAATATATAGTCTATTTATTAATTGCATTGCAAATCATCAACAGAAATTGTTTCTTCCTTCAAAGCTTTAAACCCAAGAAGAAGAAAGAAAATCTCAGTGGTTCTTGCACAAAATTTAGACTTAAAGGTAATTAATGCTTTTTGAAGGTCTGGGAACTCCTGGATGTACACCTGACTTTCTTGCTAAAGACACAAGCACATTATATCCTAACCAGCTCTCTTTTACTCTTTCCTCTGATAAAATTACTTATCATTGTATTAGGTTTTATATTATATATTATGTAATGAAGACAGCAACAATAAAAATTATTCAGTTAAAACATGAGAGACAGGATGTCAAATGAAACGTCTTCTCAGATGACCTTGAAGACTCAGAGTAAAAAAGCCTTAGTTGTATCTGGTTGATTATTTTAACAAAAAATATTTTGCACATTTACAAACATTAATGGAAATATAACAATGTAAAATATTTATAGAGAATAATACTGTGCTCACAAATTTTCATTAAAAGGCTCAGAATTACACTCATCATGCACTTCAGCTGAGTTAGAAGTAATAGAAAACTACACAGTAATTTCTTCTTAAATGCTCTGAAAATATTTTTTAAGTACTTAAATGTCATTAAAAGACAAACCAACTAATAAAATTGGAATATAAAATCTACAGTCTCTGAAAAAGGCTAAGAAAAATAACAAAAAAGAAAGGGGAAAGAAAAATACCAAATGACTTCCAGTAATTGAAAGATGTTCAAAGACTACTTCAAAATGTTAAGTCTCATTTCAGTATACTAAGAACATTTTGTTAATTCTCGACATGACAATTATATACTACCATTCACTGACTTCATGGATCATTTCTTATTTACTTCACTGTTGTACTGATTATTGTGTAATAATATTCAAATTAGGGGGTTTTTTTGAAAAAAAAACCCTAATTTGAAGACAGACGAGTAATTATTGAAAATAGGTTATGAGAGCTTTCAATCCTCTTTATGTTTTAATCTTTCACAGAGAGAATAATTTTACATAAATATAGGGGGAAAAAGCAAAAAACATTTAGGAAGCATATCACCCCATAATAATAATAATTTTCCAGCTCATTAAGCCAAAACATAAGGAATGTACAATTGCCTACATTATACAGGTAGACAAAATAAAGAACACAGTCATTTTGTCCTTTATACAAATTCATTTAGCAAGTCAGTAGAATGGTCAATAATTCAGTCTATTTTTTTACCTCTCTATCTGATTCACTACTTATAATAGCAAGTATCCTTTGTGAATCATATTCTACTTGTGTATTTCCCAAGGTCTTGGAAAAGGTCCCCTAAATTCTAATTTACCATTATAATTTGTGTACTGTACTAATTCCTCTCATCTTGCTGGGTACTTCTTCTCTAAATCTTAGTGTGGTTATGCCAATTCCAGCCCACTTTGGCGTCAGAAATGGAAGAAAACCTGAGAGAGAAGGCTGAAGGTGGAAGACATGTGCAGGCTGTGTTCTGAAGACACTTTATCTTGATAGGAATCTTTTGTCCCTTCTTTGAGTGAGCCCACATGAAGTGCTGAACACTGAACCCCCCAATAAGCCATCTGCAGGCAGTCCTATTTTTCCCTAGGACAAGCAATAATTTCACAGGATCCCACCAAAGGCTGCATCAACTCTGCAAGTTTACAATAACATGGAAGTGCAAAGTAAAACTGAGATGGAAATGCAGACTGCAGATAGCAGATGTTCAGAGCAAAAACATCAGACAACACAGTTCTTGCAAAGATGTCCTCAGTCTACAGCTTGTACATGTGTAAGAAGTTGGTAAGAAGCTGGAATGGCTGAAATACTACTGATGGCTATTAAGGAAAAAATTGTTACCTTTATTCAGAAGACATTCTTTTGCTTCAGTAAAGAAACCTAAATAAACCCAAATATCCACAGAGATATGCTGGTAAGGCAAGATAGTGAACTGTGCACAGATCCTAACTCATGGAAACCATGTCTCTTTGCTTATGCTTTTTGCCCAGCTTATTTCCTGCTTTGCCATGGATCTCTGTGCATTTACTTCCAGTGATAGTACAGCGACCAGCAATAATAGTTTAGATCAGGATCTGTGCATTCCCATTATCCTCTGAACCAACCTTCATGGCTGCCTCATTTAATCTGCTGAATAGCTCTTCAGAATAAGGGCAGCAAAATACAATGGAGAAAGTAGGTGGCTTATGTCCTTCTTCATTCCAAATCAGAAGGCAGAATTTGGCTGAAAATTGCCTAATCCACACTGAATTCAGATTTAGCAGTCATGCTGGTTCTACAGATGAGTAGCTGATGTACAATTGATAAAATCTCTACCTATCTATTTCTGTCTCCAGCACTGGTGAATCTCAGACTCATAGGAAAAGACCAAATGCACTTGAAAAAAAATAGCTCTCAAAGCCAAATCTATATGAAAAAGGCTACTCATACTTTGCAAAGTTAGAGACTTACTAATTCTCAGATGTTCATTTTGTAAGTTAATGACTTAATCATTGTTACATTAATATAAATTCAGTGAACACTTCTAATTGTGAAACAGTGAAGAAAGATCTTAATGGCAAAACCCCTCAAATCGTCACACTCAATAAAAAAAGAATGAAATCCTTAGTTTCTGCATTGTTTTCCTTTTAAAGCTCAGTTTTTCGAGGAACTCTACCCCACTACATAGTTGCCATTGTGCACCTTACACAAACACCATTTTTTTATGCATCTCCTTAGGGAAGCAAGTCCTCCTACCTTTACACTCTTAATTCTCTGTGATACAGCTGCAAATCGTTGGTTGAGCTCTGAGAGTTTAGGCTCTACCACTTTCCTGCAGTGGTCCCCACGGTTTGCCATCAAGTCTCTGGCCTGGTCACGCACAGAGTCCACCTTGGGGTGAATGTCATTCAGCTCAGCCTTTAAGCGCTACAGTCCGTGAGCAAGAGACAGGGCTTGAAGTTAGTAATAAATGCAGAGAGAGAGAAAGAGAGAGAGAGAGAGAAAGTGTGCAAAGGAATAGGGAGCAAATCCACCAAGCAAATTCAGATAATTATGCATGAGTGTGTAAATCCAGTAGAATTTCCTTGGATAACATTCCTACTTGTATCCCTCAAATTTATAGCAGGAATGTATCTAAAAGTCTGTTTTAGTATCTCCTGGCTGAAATTAATGGGGATCATTATTTCTATGGAGATTCTTATCTGCAATAATATTGCAGCATATTTCAGGGTGCACTAAATTATTCTATGTTTCTGAAGCTAGGATGAGCTGCTAATTCATGTATTATAGAAATGGATGTGTAATTGTTGTTTTCAATACTGCTCAGGGCCATAGTTCAGGCAAGTAAAAATGACCAGATTAAAAAAAAAAAGTCCTATTTTTTTCTATAAATCAGTCGCAAATTAAAAAAAAAAATAAAAAAAAAAAAAAAGGAAGAGGGCAAAAGCCTTTATCTTCTGCAATATTAATCTTAACAGTAGATCCCAGTACAGGCAGAGGCCAAAAATAGATAGCAAGGCATTTGGGAATCAGAAATACAGTTGGGAATTAAGAATTACATTTTACTCTCTGCCTGAACTACCTTTGTGCAATGCAAACATAAATATAGGTATTGATAATTTTACTTTGTATCTGATGGTGGCCAAATTGTTCATTCTTCTACAAAACCCAGTCTCATATACCTGCCAAGATCAATGAGGCATTGATTTATGCCCTAGAATTTGTAAAACTTTGCTGCAGTAAATGGCATCATTACGTCAGTGTCAGCAATACAATTCTGATTTTGATTTGCAAACTCTACTCAGATATTATGTCACGACCATGGAGTTCATTACAAAGTAAAATTTCACATTGACTTCAGAAGAAAAAAAGAAGTTCCTTTAGATAATAATTTGATGTTTTCCTTAAGGAAGGTATTTTAAATTAGATATTTTAACATACACATCCATATTACAAGTTAATTTTTCATCATTTGGTCAAATGATGCAATTGGCCAACTAAAACCCCAAGCTCAAGACATTAACCCCTGATGCTACAGCTAATTCAACATATTATATTCTTGTCTGTGTTGCTGATCTCGCCTCAGTGTAAGCAATGTTTGTAGAATTAAAACAATCATATGACAGAAATATCATACATATTGGAAAAGTATCACAGAAAAACAGAAATACAATTAAAAATAAAGGGGAGAGAAAAGGAAAATATTGTGTTCAAACAAAAAAAAGCCTTGAGTTATAGGAGTATTCTCCAGCAGACATGTGTTCTATAAGCTGCTGTTTTACTCACCAGGAAATTCCCAAGAATTATAATAACAATCTGGTTTTATTTCTGCAGGGATTTAATTTTGGTATTACAGAGCAAATTTATTAAGTAATCTACAAGTTGCTAGAGGGTAGCTTTAGCATAGAAAAAAGAATTTTAATCCATTTGTGATACCTTTTGAAATATGCTAGTTTTGACACAGTCTTTTTTAGAATAAAATTAATGCTTTCCAGTAAATCACATTTTTTTTTACCTTAAGAATTTCCTCTTTTTGCTGGGGTTTTTGTTTGTCAGATTCATCCAACAGTATTTCAGCACGATACATCCAAGTAGTGACATTAGCTACATTCTGATCAAAAGCCTCCATGTGCTTTTGATAATCCTGTATGTGGAAAAGGTAAATACTGCATACAAAAAATGTAATCAGAACTGAAATAACAGCTGTAGTTATGCCAAGTGTGGCAAACATGCACACAATATGACATCATGAAAACTTGTTCATTTTACACAGTAACTTCTTGTTTTGTGAAGGACTGAATCTCCTGTTTGTTTCCTTCACTTTGCCTGTTAGGTTTCTTGAAAAAGACACTCTAGGAGAGAGACAGAAGCTTCCAAAGTGACAGGCAGCAGGATGACAAAGTCACAGCAAGACACAGGTGTTGGCAGCTCAGCGAGATGCTGAGAGGAACAGGAAGCTGTGAGCCAGACCTACAGGAACTGCAAAGGAGTCTTTCCCAAGAACAAGGTCCAGAATTCATTTTGGAAAGCCAGTCAATTGACTGAAACTCAAATGGCCAAAAGGATGCACTTGCAAAATCACAATCAACACTGGGGTCTTTGTATCTAAACCTCCTGTGGGCATTTCATAGCTTTGAGATTTTTCTCAACTTCTCTGCTTTGAGGCTTTTCTCTTCAAAAGCTATTCTAGTTGATATTCTGATCAATCCTAATTTCTCTGCTTCATTTAAAACTCTGTCTTTTTGGGTGAGCTCCCTAGGATGGGGCCTATGCATATCTCACACAATACATATGTAGACCACACACCCAAAATCAAAAGATATTACTGATTCTTTTGGCACCCAAATGTACCTACCTTTATTTTACACTGTTCTAAAATTGGTAAAACCCCACAATTACCTCTCTTAGACCTTTTTATCATGTGTTTTAGCAAATGTTAACCACAGAGTCCAAAGTAGGGAGAGAGAGGATGTACAGGAACACATAACTATATCGACCTGTAAATTCCATTTTATGCTTCTTACAATCAGTTCCACATTAAATCTGTGCACCTGCATGATTCTGAATGAAATGCTTCAGTTTTCCAGATACTTTACTCAGCTGAGGATGCCTTGTAGTGATGCTATATATTTATTGCCAAAGTATCTGTAAAGCAGCCATACAGACTCTAGAGGAGCTCCAACACATCAAGCCCTGAAAAGACATGACTAAGGCCAACACATCCTTAAAAATCACTTCTGTTTCTCCAGGGTGAAAGTGCATTCCCATGCTCTCAGGAACAGAAACAGCATGTAAGATTTCCCAAAGAATTCTGACAGCCCAGTTGTTAAGACCCTTCTGTATTTAAGGGTTCAAGTTGTCACCTCTTCAGGACAGAATGAATAAAGTTATGTGACTATCTGTAGTTTGAGGCAGTTGGGGATGAAATGTGTATTAGGGGTTTTACTGTCTACTGCACTTAATCCAGTCCCCTTAAGAAATTATCCCCACTTAAGCATGCCTTATAAAAGTATGCAAAAGAGGATAATGAAGTTCTGAAAGATCAAATCATAGTCCTTCAGCACATCATGTGTGCACTCTGAGAAGAGCTTACGATTCAGTTGCCTCTAAAAGGAATCAAAACTCACACACAATAGAGCTGCCTTGTGGGCCAAACCAACCAAGCCAACTTGAAAGTGGAAACTTATTTCCCAATTGTACTATTCCAAACAGAAATGCCAGTGCAGCCAAAAGTAGCTGATGTTGTTGGTATCAATACTAAGACTGTCTCAGCTTACTTGACGATTTTTTTTTATTTGACTACTGAAGTAATCTCCGTCCTTTAAACTGCATTTGATTTACTAGGAAAAAAAAAAAAACAAACCAAAAACAATACAAGAACTTTTGAGACAGTATTGCAAACTGCTAACAATCAAAATTCCACTTGGTAATCAATGAGGTTTTCAAAACATACAAATGTACTAAACAACAATCAATCTGATTGCCTGTGATTCTGTGTATTCAATAAGCACAGTCCAAGGCACCAGAAAGTGCACTTCTATAAGGCTGGGCATGTACAACAGGAAACCAACATTTCCTCTATGTGAAGAAATGCATTTTCCTTACCAGCAAGAGATTGAACCATTCCTCAGCACGTGAAGTTACTGCTTTCCAGTTACTGTTCAGCAGGCTGAGTTTATCATCCACAAGACTTTCCTTTCCTTTCATCACTGTCTTCAAATTCTCTCCTAAATCACTGATGCTCTTAAGCTGGACCTGGCGCTTCTCAATCTCCTTCCGTGTTGCCTACATGAGCAGAACAAGAAATAAAATTTCTGGGAATTAAAAATTATCCACACTAAGAACATGAATTGATAAATCAGGCAGCAAGTTTATACTAGAACACACAGCCTTGCTTACTATAGGAAGGGAAGGCATTCTGTGAAGAGCGGCAAATACAAAGGAAATTGTTTCTCTTGAGCTCTGATAAAATTGAATATATTCATCTCTCAATAGCTTAATTTTAAAAAAGTGCAAATTATCTTTCAGTGCTCAACATATAGTTTCAATACTTAATTATTAAAAATGAATCAACATTTTATAATATTTATATAGAGATGTAAAGTTACTTTTCATGTAATAAAATTAGCTAGTTATCAAATAGTATATAAAGCTTACATAATAATTGGGACAAACATACACCATCATGAAGACACCTTAAGACAGAAAACTTCATCAAAAATAGTCTAGTGAATATTTCATCATTTTAATACTTTTCAATGCAATCTTTTTCAAAAGACTGTTATTTATTTCATTCTGTTATGTTATTTCATTCTGTTAATTGTAGAAATGCACATTCTCATCAGATTCACTTGGGATTTCATTCTGCAAACCAAAATACTAAAAATAAGCTATAGCCCATAGCATTTCTAAGCTTGAATGACTACAACACATATGCAGTGCTATAAAGTCAGATTTCCAGCATCTCTTCCCACTGTTATCTTACCTTATAGATGTGATATGTAAGGTTACATAATTTATTTATTATTCATGTCTGAATATTCACTGCAACATACAAGATGTCTAACAAAAGGAACAAATCCCAGCATATTTAGACAACATGTAAAGAAAGCAGATGTTTAAATACTGCACAGTGAGATGAAACAGTGCAAAGTACAGCAGTCTTACTGAATACTCAAGGAGAGGCACCTACTCCTTACACCTAATTTCGCATAAAACCATTTTTATGAGAGAATTTTTTTCTGAGATCCTTGGCACCTGATAGCAATGATCCAGGCACATAAATCTCTGCTTAAAAAGTAAAACTGCAAGCACAAAGTGTTCCAAGATGAACACACACAGAACTTAGTAGAGAAGGAAGAAGAACTGGTGTTTAAAGACATGGATGTCTCACAGAAACCTAAATACAGAAAATTAAAAAAAGGTCTTCAAACAAATGGCAAAAATGATACTTCAATCTCAGGATAAATGCTGTTATGCAGTAGAACCCCACCTTTATGACCTCCACACTATCATATCTCTCATGGTCACAGATCAGTATGTTTTTGTTGATAGTGTATTGACAGTGAAAGTAGAATGCTCATTTTTTCAATGAAGACAGTATAAAATTATTCTTTTTGGTAAAACAGAAGGTTAATAGTACCTTCAAATTATTCAGTGTGCCATGTTAAAAGCAGCAGCTCATTTCCTATTCTTAACAGAACTCAGGATCTTGTTTTGCAGTGTTATTTCACAGAAAAACTCTTACAGTTGTACTTCATGTAAGTATGAAAAATTTTCCCCATTCTATCAATTTTCTAAAATACACAGGATATGTAATAGAACCAAGACAAGATTGATGCAAATTATTAGCAATATACTATATAATTATAGAATTTGAAAAGGAGAGTTTAAAATTCCAGCAGGTCCTTGTCAGATTAAAGGGAAAACATGCCCTCTTCTAGTACTGTTTTATTTGTTTCACAGCAGGTGCAAAGTGTCATAAAGAAAAAAGAATAACACAAAGGATATAATTTACCCTCAACTGAAGATGGAAAATTTTGATCAACTTTATTTCATTTTCTAAACTGTTTTCTTTCATTTGGAAGACACTCTCTGAAGTGTATTTATTATGGGTTGTGGTTTCTTTTGTATTTTACATTTATGAAAATGCTGACCAATAAACAGATGGACCAAACAATTAAATGTCTGTTAAACAAAAACCAGATGTGTAATTCCCTATGTGTAAGAAACACATTATTTCCTTTCAAAGTGAAGAATTACTGTAAACTAAAGACTAGATGCACCTCTGGGCAATGTGGATTTTAAGTCCCTTGAAAGTAAGGGACATGAACCAAGTAAATCACACTTCCCCTTATTGCCTTAAGAAAAATCATTATGGCCCTCTACACAACATTGAAGGGACAAAAGCATCTTCCTCAATACTTTAAATCTCCATGATTACAAGTCCTGAATACAATTGAAAAACTAGCAGGGTCGGTAAGGTCAGTGGGATTCCACACTGCATTATCAGCTAGGACTTCCTCTGTAGGTTATGAAGTGCACCAGGCAAACTAACTTGCTTTCACAACTTCAATAAGACCTTTTTGGTTTGTTTTTTATTTGGCATCTCTTCATTATATTCCTGAGAATTTCCCTTTTTTTTTTTTCTAATATTCCCAGAAAGTGATAGTCTACACATACTTTCTTCACTGCACTATAAGAGACAGCACTGTTAAATTTTCTGTAAAGTACTACTATTAATTCAACAACATTATGTAAATCAAAGAAGTATTTGTCATGATTCCAGGATTTAACTAAGATTATTTCAGTATAACTCAGGGAGTGGCTTTTAAATTCTCCTAATTTTTAAAGAGCAAGTTCCACACAGCCTTGCTGGATTTAAGCTCCCTTCTGGTCCCCCTAACATGAAATTGCATTCCAGATGTGTGGTTTATTTGAAAATATATAAGTAAGTTGCAGAATTTAAACTACAGAATTAATAGAATTAGCGTTGCATGTTAAAACTGACATTTAAAACACCTAGAGCCTTAAAAAAACTCCAAATCCCCAAGCCCCAAACACCACCATAATGTGTTCAAGATGAAACATCAACAAATAAAGTGGTGGAACTCTTCCCAGAAAGACTAGACAATTTATATACTTTGATTTTGTGTGCTTATCAGGGTGAAACTGTATAACATAAATAAAATACAGAAATGTAGGCGTTGTGAAGAAACTATATTCCTGATATAATCATGGCATCTTGGAGAAACAAAAAGATGTAAACAAAAGATTGAACTAAACATCCTAACACTGAGCATTCACTTACAGTTGTGAAAATTTATCAACAATGTTGAATAACTCCAAAACAGATTATATTCATTCTGCTGTTTATCATTACAGTGAAGGTATTACATTTTTTTTTTTTTACCTTAAGACTAGTTTATTTATTTATAAAGCAAAATATTATCCAAGTGTGTATATAATAAAGGTTAATAACTTGCTGGAAAAGAAAGGCTCCATAAATCCATCCAGGAAAGGTATCTCCATTAAAATATGTATACAAATTTTAAAGATTATACTAAGGAGATATATATACAGATATTTATAACACTGCTCTACATATGCCACTATTTAGGATCACACCTACTAGCAGATACAAGAATTAAGATGATGTGAATCTCTCCCCAACCAAATTAAAAAAGTTATTCAGTTAGACCAAATTTTGAAGTGCCTCTTTGGAAGAAGCTCCTGTACTTCCACTTTCTGAAGTACCAGTTATGGCTATTTGGTACAAAATAGAAATTGGAAATTTCTAATAGAAATGGAAATTCTCTGACCCTGACAATTACTTGTGTTTCACAGGCAAAAATATTTCCTTTGCTTTTTAAGGAACTGTTATTCTTTTCTCACTCATGGTCATATGAAAAATGCTGGTAGCCTGCTTTAATCAAAACTGGGGTATTACACCACCACCATGGAACTCTCAGGACTTGAACATTCCCAGGAGAAATGGCATCAAAGTTCCTGGCATCCAGGAAATTAAAGGCATCAGACAGACCCTGGTGCAACTCTGCATGCAGAGCATGTCTCAGGTGATTAGTTTCTAATCCTATTCCCAGAAACATCGGAATGGAAAGGGAGAATCTGAGTTTCCCTTGTGCCAGTTTCATTCATCAGAGCCTCAGGAAAGGAGCTGCAGTATAAAATAAAAGTTCTGCTTAAAAAACACCTTTGGATAGGTTGAAATCTGTGCTGAAGGGAAACCATGCTGCAGCATTTAAAGTCATAGGGATGAGTTTTGCTGAGAATTTATAAGTGATTTGTAGCTGCATACAGTAGGTAATATTTTACCTACTTTACATATGGATGCATAGGATGACAGGATGAATCATGTTAGAACAAATAATTGCAGTTCCCTGTGCAGATATTTACATTTTGAGTGGTGTTCACAGTGCTCTGATCCCACTGTGCTGTGACATACTCTTTATCTTTCAGTTTACTAAAATATACTTACAGGGGGATTTACAAAACATTTACAACTGATTTGTTTTGTTTTGTTTTTTATTTGATGGTTTTGGTTTACTGTGATGATTTTTGTACATCCCTCCCATCACCAAATATCAGCTAGGAATTAATCTGTGTTTGAAAGCAGAAGTTACATAGAAATGGGTTCCTTAGTATTTTTGTGGATTTTTTTTTTCTTTTTTTTTTTTTTTTTTTTTTGTTTGTTTGTTTTTAATTATTATTTCAATATTTTGTTGGTTTGGTTTGTTTTTCTGAGGATGTGGTAAAAAAGTCTTCTGAGCTATATTTTATAATAATAAAACTACTAGGTAGCAGGATGAACTAATGATGTTTTTTTTCTAACTATCCAGAATTGTAAGAAAATGCAGGAGATACTTTATGTAGTCATGATGGTCATTGACATATGTAGATTTAAAAAACACAACAAAAATGAATGAATGAAGAAAATTCTGTGTGCCTTAACATTGCTTGTGATGTGTGGATTACTTGAAAATACTCTGCCATGAGAATCTTTTTAAAAGAAATTTGGTGGCTCAGCTCTCACAGGTGGGATTGCAGAATTAATCAGAAGCTGACATTATGGTCTTCTCAGTGGTTGATTATACATATTTATTTGTTTATTTACAGCAACACTTTTATTTTTTATTGCATTTTGGCCAGTTACTATGGATCAATTCACACAATTTACAATTTGTCTTCTTCTATAGATATTACTCACAGGAAATATGTTGCTGAATGTAATTCTAAGTACTTCAAGTCAACTTTATACTCACTGGTATTACAAACTGTGTTAAAAAATCAGATTAAAGCATTGGCAGAGTCATACTGCTGATAGTAGGGAGTGATACAGAATTTTCCTGGTAATACCATCTGCCATTTCCTTTTTAAGAACATGGTCTCCTGGCAATCTAATTCTTATCAGTCCAGTTCCTGATTAAAAGACAAATAAACCCTGCAGTTGTTAATGTCTTCAGTGATAAATATGTTCACCAAATCAGAATTCTAATTATAAATGGATTTCTAATATACGATGTTTAATGACTATCTTTGCACCCGCATGTAATTTTTCTTATCTATTATAAACAGAGCTGAATTCAAATGGAAAGATTTAACTTGTCTCTACTGAGCAGAAAGGCAGGATTTACAGTCTTCAGTATATTGCCCATCTTATTTCACACAACTCAGCCAAGTTTTTGTTCCATTCCTTGAAAAATTCTACACAGGAACAAATACCACATTTCCCTTGATGTCCAGATTAATGGTATCTTTCATTAGCTTATTTTCGTATTCAAGATGGACATTCCTTTTTACTTTGAGGTGTTTATACCTTGAAGACAATGTTCAGATGTATGATTTCTTTTATTGTCAACTCTATAATTATCTTTGTAACCCTCTGAGTTATTTTCACTTTTAAGAAGACTTGGGTGCTGAAAATGAATTAGAAATAAGTGCACTAATAAATATAACTGCTTCCTTGTCCTGTAAAGAAAAAAGATTATTAGCTCTCTGCTTAGATATATTGACAGCAGCACACATCCAATTTTCAGTTCATTTGCACTATTGAATTCTCCTCCCTCCCTCTCCATTTTCCATCTTTGTTTTTCTGCAGACTTTGGTCACAATGGGAATCTGCTGGGCTTAATTCATCTCCCAGTGCATTTCATTAGATTGGTTACTGTCTTTGGCAGCCTACTTACCCAGGAAGTCCAAAGCCCAAAGCTGTGACATTAATCAGATACTGTGAGGCTCTGGTTCTGGGGACTAAATTATTGATGTACAATTTTGTGTGATGCCTCAATGAAATCCACATAGGAGTAGCAGCATAGTACTTATTTATGAAGTCCCCACAAGAATTTTAAAGTGCCCAGGATAAAATGCAGCACTGTCTCCTAGTGGGAACAGATTCTTTAGGAAAAAGCACAACCCACATAATTTCTGTAAATATTTACACTTGTAAGTCTAGGATTTTCTACATACACTACCTGTTGGATTGTTCCACATTAGACGTCTGCTTACATATATTTGAATATTTGTTTATATTTCCTAAAAGGCAATATGAAAATGGAATTTTGAAAGCCACTCAGTCCATACATATTTTGCCAGGAGGCAGCTGCTCTCACCCAAAATATCCTTTTTACTAGTTTTTCCTTCAAAACATTATGCATCAGTTCCCTGTGAGAATTCACAGTAGTCAACAGCACTCTTTTAAAAGGTGGAATGGTTCCTGTCTATTTTTTTCATGTTAATAGTTCTTATTTTAATTAGCTCTTGTTACCTTTTTTGATTGTCTTCAGATAAAGAATGCATTGTACTTGTTGTAGCAAGCTTAAGACATAACAAAGGCTTCCCCCTGTGCAGGTGCACTAATCATAAGGCTAGTCCTAATTATGCAACTTCTGAATCATTAACGTTTGTATCTAACAATAAAGTGATACTAGGGACAAATCTTTCTCTTTAAACCCCTGAGAAACTACATACATCTGGATCAACAGGAACATGAAGTGCTTGTTTCTGTTTCAGTAGAACTGTACTGTGTAGTCACCACTGAAGATTATTTTAATTTTACTGGAAGAATGGCCCAACTACCCAGCAGGTTAGTTTGGGGATGTTAAAACATGAAGATTTTCTAATTTGTCTCTTAAAGATCTGACATTTATCCTTTGTTATGGGTGTTAGGGAGTCATTGGAAAACTGCCCAGCAGAAAAGAAAAAAGGGGTGCTGTTTGACAGCCATGAACATGATCCAGGTGTGCCCAGGGGGCCAGGAAGGCCAAAGGCACCTGGCCTGGATCAGCAATAGTGTGGCAGCAGGACCAGGGCAGGGATTGTCCCCTGTGCTCGGCACTGGTGAAGCCACACCTCAAATCCTGTGTCCAGTTTTGGGTCTCTCACTCCAGGAAAGGCATTGAGGGGCTGGAGTGAGTGCAGAGAAGGGCAGCAGAACTGGGGAAGGGTCTGGAGGGTCTGAAGAGCAGCTGAGGGAGCTGGGAGTGTTCAAACTGGGTATTTAAGCACTGGAATGGGATGTCCAGGAAAGTGGCAGAGTCACCATCCCTGGAAGTGCTGATGAAACAACTGGACATGGCACTCAGTGCTGTGGTTAATTGCCATGGTGGTGTTCGGCCAAAGGTGGAACTCCAGGATCCTTCCTGCCTTGATGATTCTATGATTCTAAGATCACAATATCAGTCCAAAGAAATGAGAGGAACTGCACAAAATTTACTGCAGAAAAAGCAGCAAGTGAAAATGAGAAAACATCAGGCAACAATAGGAGAGAACAATGGGGGTTGCAGTGATTTAGGTTTTGATTTGAAAGTGAAAACTGCAGTAGTCAAAGCAGTAATTGTGAGTTAGTAAAAGAGAAAGTTGATATTTTTGGATATCACTTTTAAATACTGCCTTTCTTAGAAACTGATGACCAAAAAAAACAACTCAAAACCTAACAAAAGATGTGTAGACTGTGGTTTTTTTAAATTCTTGTTACTGTTGTTATTTTAGTACTGTTATTAGTTTGCAAATCATCAATGCATTTTAAGGCTAAAGACACTATATCAAGCTCAGAAACTTGAAAGGATTAGTTAAAAACAAAACAAAAAAAAACCCAACTCACAAACCAAATTTTATTCAAGTGCCTTGAATCTTCACTGCCATTAAAAAGCAGGAAGATTGCCTGTCTATAATTCATTATGATTTCTATAATGCATAGTGAAACTAGTAAAATGTTTAGAGGATTTCTCCCATTAAACAAAGCAGAAGAGATTTTGCCTATTTTTTTTGTTTGTTTGGTTTTTTTTTCACAAACCCCTAGTACTGTTCAAAATGCTCCTGGCTGCATGAGTAACTTGACATTTTGAAGCTTTGGATAATGTTCAGCATAGTGTGTTCTAAAATGCAGATTTTGGTATGTGTGAATAATGATTACTTGGTTTGTTTATGACCTCAGCTAGACTGGATTTCTATTACATGTGCAGAAAATTAAATAATTAGCTACTGTTAAGTGTTAATATGCCAAGTTTTAGCATCACAAAGAAATTCTCTCTTTTATACAGTCAGCTTGCATTCCTTAGTTTCTGTAAGATGTTTATCTAAACTGTGATTTTGAGGAAAGTTTTGATTTAGGCTTTGAGTTTTAACCTGAAAGATGAGTCCAGGGTGAAGTTTCATGGAAGTAGGAAGCCCCCAGAATGCAAAGGAATGAGCTAGAAATTTAAGAGTAAGGAAACAAATATCCTATCTGCTATTTGAACATGTAGAATATATAGTGTTCTGGCATCTTTAATCTTTCATCTACTGTTTAATACCTTTCTAACCATTAGTAGAATGGTGTGAGAGATCGCTACTTACGTGGGTACTGGGTGGTTGATTTATAGTACTCTAAAAAATTAAATTCTAACTTTAAATTCATCTCAGTGAAGATTAATGCAACGTGAAGGTGAATTGTGCTATTGATCTCTGAAGAGACAAGAAGGTTTAAACTTTTCCGAGCGTTAACGCTCATGAGAGGTAATGCCAAAACATTCACGAAGTTCCACTAACTAAAACGCCAGAATTGCTAATTCTTTTCCTTTACCATGAAAGAGATCTACCTTTCTGCAATATTCACATATGTATGTTACAATGTTACCTTGCCCCAGGCAATTTCAGCATCCAAATTGCTCGGCATCCCCTGCGCAGCCGATCTCTTTGTCAGTTCCGCGTCTGTGGCTGCCAGCCACTCTGTCAGGGCATTGATCTCTTTCCGCAGTTTCCGGGACAATTTCAAGCATTTCTCTAACTCCTGCTTTTTTTCTGTCACCTGCAGAAAGAATAATTGTGCTTATTAACCCTTCAGTTTAACAGGTCTTTTATATAACATTTTCCATAGGCCACTTTTCTATAAAATCTAGACTTGGGATTCCACAGGTGAAGTTGCACTTTTAGTACAGGTATATCTCGATTTGCTCTCTCAGTATCAGTAATTCTGCTGCTAGAATGCAGCAGAATGCACCTACAAGAAAATTATGTGCATAAAGATGTATTGAGTTTGAACAACTAACAGAGCTCCAAAAACGTCCTCCTCTGGTATGAAGTTGTGCAAATTAATTTAGAACAACTGAACTAACAGGTTTTCCGAGACACACAAAACAGATGTCAAAACCCTTCAAAGGGCATATTTTAATATAGGTGGCCACATAGGAATTGGGATTCCTCAAGGTTTTTCTCTGTGTAGCTAAGCTACATGGAAGAAAAGACATACCAGTCAAAGAAAGCCTCAAAACCAGAAACACAATGTCACTGAATAATGTTGAACTAAAGCAGCACATTTAACTTTAAGGTTTTAATTTTCTGAATGCTTTGGATGTAAACTACTAGGGATGACCTCTGCTTTAAATTTCTTTTAAACTTGGTACATGGTACCTGAAGGAAGGCTGAGTAATTATATTGCCTTGACTATCTCACACAGCATTTTGAGAGAACAGGGCAAATACAGCATTTCTTGCAAGCCCTGAGACTCTTCAGGGAGAGGAAGAAGAGGTTTTACTTAATTAGTAGAGAAAGCAGAAGAGCAAATTAAGATTTCTTAGATGGGGAACTACACTACAACACTAGACAACAGGCAACTAGGAGCAGAAAATAAAATAATTAAATTATGCTGTGATGAAGTTTAAAAAACCCAATCAGATCAGGAGGATTAAAAGTGTCCCATAGATCACTAATATTTAAAATAAATTCCTAATTAGCTTGAATGTCAAATAGTATTCATGTTAAGAGTATCGCCACTAATTTGTATTTAAGTATTTTTAAATAGAAACAAAACTTTCTACAGTGGTAGAAAACTGCACCTACTAAAACTATTTTCTACTTTCCCATGAGGAACAAGTAGTGAAGAATGATCAAACGGATTTGTAGATCGACTGCCAAGAAGAATTTGAGGTTTTAAAATGTAAAAGGATGTTACAAGGTTAGGTACATGGCTTTTGCTATCCCTGAGCAAGAAGATGAGATTTGTCTGGGGAATAAGCTATAAAGTGTTCCTGATAATTTATTATCACTCTGTAAAGGCTTACTACTGAAATCTCATAATATTTTTCACTGAATATGCTTTATGTGCTTTCTTGCATGCCAAATTTATTAAATGAGACCACAGAACTTACAGTCAGGCCAAGAGGTAAATCCCTGCTTTTTAGAGCTCTACTCACACGTGGAGCCAGGTTTTCCACCTCTTCTTCTGAAGAGTGTAATAACAATTGTAAATAACATTACATAGCAGCAATACAATGCAAAGTGTACTACTCTGAGCTTGATTGCCTGTTTAAGAATTTTAAACACCTGGTGTATTATAAAATGAAGTTATTGATACTTGTCAAAACAGAGGGAGAATATTTGTGTTCCTATATACATCTCTAACATGTGGTTTTTTATATAAATAATACAATATCACTATATACATTGCATATTTCCAGAGGTTACTGATTAATCAGTTTGTTAGTACTTCAAATGTAAATATGTATTTTCTATAGAAAAATAGGAAACAGTGCCCTCTAAAGGCCTACTGTGTAAGAAAATGTGATCTTGAGTTTATTTATGAGGGGGTCTCATGAAACAGTACCTACAAAATCACAGAAGTGCACCTATGCTTGAAGATGAGTTTTTCCCTCAGACCATAAATTTCAGTCCTGAGACTTACTATTAGGTATAACTATTGTTAGTTTTCTGTTAAAAGGTCTTTTTCTCAATGCAATCAATTAGTGCTGATAATGGCTATTCAATTCCTTTATTTCTATATATCTGGGCTTCTGTGACTTTCTCTTAAACTGTTAATTACCATGCTGAGTAAAATTAAATGTGAGAAATTCCACCTAGGGCAGCAGAGCTGAACCCAACACTGCAAATTTTTAAGACACATCAATTTGCAGTATGGCTCACTTCAAGTCACTAATGGCTCCCTAATGGTCCATTTTTATCCCTTCATTAGATAAGAGAGGTTTCCTACAATAATAGCACCTGTTTGCTGTTAAGTTGAACACAATGCAGGAATGAATGCCACAGCTATTTCTAAAATAATGGAGAGCTCAAACATATTATCCAATCCCAAATGACAGCTATCCACACCTACTGAAGCAGACTCCAGTTTTCCTGACACTCAAAATATTGATGTCTTTTAATACCTTTACTCTCTAGCAAGAGAGAACTGTTTTCATTTGGATTCCCTACTGAGTAATATCTCTGTCCAAAGTAACATAACTTTTATTGTTTTATCATACAGTAGTCACCAGGGTTTGAGTCTCATTATCTGCTAAAACCACATACTGGATATCAGTATTACCATGGGCTCATTTTCCTAGCTATTAATAATTTATAATTTGAATAATTGATAATTTTAAAATTAAGAATTTGCTTCCTGTTCTGTTTTGTGTTTTTCAAGTGCATAAATTTTAGTAATAAACAGACAAGTATTATCTGTCTTTCACAGTTTTCATTCATCCAGTCACAGCACCAAATTCACTCTCACCCCACAGTTTTCAGAAGTTCTTTGAATAGTTCTAATGAAGGTAAGAGACACAAAACAGAGTAATGAAGAATAGGTGCTACCTGGATTATTTAAATGAATTCTTCTTTAGGACAATGCCACTTCTGACTCTAGTTAATATTGGTCAGGAGCCTGTCCATTTTACTCTGTTTAATTTTTACACAAGTGCCTCTTGAGGAAAGCTCCAGTGGCAAGAGGTTTTTTGTTCAATAGATGTTTGAACAGCAAGAAATGGAAATGTTATACTTTAAGATCTATACATTCAGAGGCAGTAGTAATTTAAAAGGTAGATTTATCTCTTTTATGAAGCAGCCCTATAAGTAAAATTTGATCAAAGTAATTTCCTAATCTGAAGTGACTCTTTGAGGCATCAGAATGAAAAAACATCTCCCATCTGAACTCTAAAACTAAATGAACTAGCAGGAAAAAAATACATTATTAAGAAACTAGAAATTTTAATTGCAATAGAGGATTTTTTTTTATTTTTCTAGGTGGTTTTTTTTTTTTTTTTTAGGAGAAACTGAATAGCCATGCTGGTGATTGCCTTTGCCTCCACTCCTTTTCTCCCACTGGAAGAACCTTGAAAAGAACCAGTAAAAAATCCCATTTACTTACCACACCGAGGTGACTTTTCACTTTGCCAGTACATGGTTTTATATTAAAAACACAGAACTTACCTTTGCACCCAATTCATTATATTGCAGCTTCAAAGCTGTAAGCCTTTCATCCAGTTCCTTTGGGTTCTCAGTCTGCTGCTTCTGAACAATCTGCCTCCCAGTTTTTATCACTGTTTCCACTTCAGACTTCACCTCACTCAGGTTTTTATATAATTTCTAATCAAATAGAAATATAAAAGTGAAATACCACCATTAAAACATGAAAACTAGAAAAGACCATTGGAAGTATTCAGAATCCAAATGAACAAATTTAGAACAGTCCATCTTTACCAGCAGTGACCTCAACAACATGTCACTAAGGCCTAATTAACTAAACTAATTTCAGTGTTAGAAATGTTATACATGAGAAAGTACTCATCATTATTAATTGGTTTCGGCTGTGACAGAGGTTGTTTAAAAACTCAGATAATGCAGTATTTAAAATAATAACAGATATCTTCTTTCAACTCACACAGAATGTTGGGTATATTTGAACTACAAATACCCATTAGTTTTTAAAATCTGTTATTTTTTTGTACTGCTAAATCTAGAGACTGGAAGGATAGAAGATAACCCCTATATTTATTAAGTGTCATACTCTAAAAAATTAAGTTAATAAAAGTAACAAAATGAGGTGAACCTCCAATTACTACTTTATTTACTTAGAGTAGTATGTATTTAGTCTAACTCCTTTCTAAGTGCTTAATATGATAATAAATTCTTCATTCCAGAAAACTGGCCAACAAATTAGGAAGCTGTTGCATGATGAACATAAATTGTCTAAATTCTGAATATATACTACAACTAGATTTCGAAAAACGGGAACACTATGACAATCCTTGCTGTTAAAGATGCTCTAAAATCACTCTAAGTTTTCTACAAAATCCATCAGGGCTGCAAAAGCCAGCTGCTGAGTGAAGACATATTAATTCAATACAGAGCTTCTAAGTACCACATCATTCTAATAAGAGTGCCATTCTCACAAGAATATGAATTTAAGAGCTATTTCATTTAAGAAAAATGAAAGATATAAAACAATAACATTGACTTGTCCCATGATTATTTTTTTTAATTTAAATTCTTTCTACATTTACATCTGAGAGAGGTTGGGGGGGGCGGTGGGGGGGAACCTTCAGGCATTCATTGCCCCAGGAAAAAAAAAAAAACACAAAAAACCTCAATAAACAAACCAAAATAAGATGAATATGAATTAAAAAAAAAAAAGTTAAGGAAAAAAAAAGAATAAAAAAAGAAAAAGATAAACAAGCTACTTTTGCTGTTGCAATCTTCTTTTCATGATCATCAAAAACAAGGTGTTTATTTATTTAAGGGGAGCGGGATTATAGTGATATTAAAGAGATATGTACAGATTTTCCTCATAATCTTTAGAAATATTCAGGTCACCTTTTGCTCTTGAACTGAAAGAAAGCCATAGCATGCCATCTCACGGAAGTTTTAATTCATGGGTTTTCATTATGCTTTGTGTTTCCTGGCTAGAATAGACTTGTGCTCTGTAGCAGCTCTTTTGGGTATGGCACAGAGTTCCATGACTGCAGAATGTTGCAGACAATAGAGCCAATATGGGGACATAAATTCAATTATATAATAGATAATTGCAGGACAGGAACTGGTAATTTGAAAGGGATCCTAACTGGCATTCTCACATAGTGAAAGTGCATGTCTAAAGTTCTGAAGGGGGGTTTTGTTGTTTTTCTGGGGTTTTTTTTGTTTGGGTTTTGGATTTTTTTGTTTAACATATACTTTGTTTCTAATTTGCATTAAGGACAGTAATCTCTAATTTTTAGCTTTCTCTGCATAAAGCCAACAGAAAGACAGCACCCAAAATACTCACCATGCAATGATCCAGCTGTGATTGAACTACTTCCTGCTCAACACTCTTCATCTCCAGCTTGGGCACCTGCAATTTCACTTCATCTAGAATTCTTTTACATTCTTGGAGGCGCTGTTCAAAGTTGGCTGGCTTCTGAAACAAGCGAAACTTCATGGACACGTCCTGCAGCTTTTTCTGAAAAGGGAACGTGGGCAAGTAGAAAGTGTGAAATCAAATCCCTGCTGAGGACAAGCCCTAGTTCTGTTACAGAATACTTTGAATACATGGTCAATCAGAAACTTATTACTAAAACAATATAAGACATTTGGGGAAAATGACAGTGGCAGAGAACCCTGGGTCTGCACTGGAGGGTAAAAATTCTTCCATCATCCAGGACACTGGATGCAGCAGAGCCTGTGGCAAAGGAGCCTGCATACACACATGAAGAAAGGGAGAAATTTTATATTTTTCAATATGCAAAATGTTCAGGGGTGTGTGGAAAAGACAGATTTAATGACTTGAGGAAAAGCCATCCACACTGCAGGGTGAATTCTCTTCAGCTCTATCAGTTGCTGCTTCTAGGTAGGAGGAAGGTAACTTTTAGTCCTTCAAAAAACCTAAATAATGCGGCTTGGCAGTAAGTAGGTCTGGCACAACCCCCAAAATTTAGAGTATAAAATTGATTTATATTTCAATTTTAAAAAAAGCCAAACCTAGAGTAAAAAGAAAGCAATTTGAAGGCAGAAAAAATCTGTGACAAGCTTGGTCTCTAATTTCACCATTTGCACAATTTTCTATCTTTGTGCACTAATTAGACTGCTTGCTCACATGATCCCTAGCTCAGGGAAAGGAGAAATAATTAAAATAAAGGAAAGGAATTTTAATTATCTACTTGAAAAAGAAAAAAATTCTCTATAGAAGTAAAGAGCGAAGTATTATTGAATAAGTTTTTCAACTGTATTGGGAACAAAAAAAAAAAAAAAAAAAGAAATGTCACTAAGAAATAGTTAAATGATTAAATAGGAAGTCAGCATTTGCAAACACACTTCCAGTTTTTTTATTTACAAATCCTGGACACTTTATTCCACTACATTGTGGCCTGTGCCATACAGATTTGAGGAAAATCTGTATCAAGGTACAGAATTGGTCTATACATTGGTAAAAACCCTTCCCACATCCATCAGATTTCTGAAAATGAGGCAGCAATCATGGGCAGCAGACAACCTGGAGTACACAGAAAAGTGTGTAAATATCCAGCAGCTCTTTCCAACAATTTTCCTCTTTAAACACTTCTCATGAAATTCAGATCCAATAAGAAAGGAAATCCTTCTGTCTATGAATAAGTGGACAATTGTCTAAAAGTAGGGAACAAGGGTAGGAATAAGTGGCCTTATTTTTTTTTCAGGGTGTTTGCATACACTAAATTTGTATGTAATTTGTTGTTAACTCTCTCCAGTCTGAGGAAGGCCAAATCCTCTGTGAATCTTGCATTGCCACGTCTGTATCAGTTCCCACTTGTGTTGGTCAATACATTAAAAGTTATTTAGAAAGAGAGAGAATGACAATATTAATAGCAGAGAAAACTAAAGCCAACTGTGAAAAGTCACTGAAGAATTGAAAAGTACTGAGGATCTGTAGGGGGAAAAAGAAGCTTGATATACAAATGGGATCTAAATTGTCTTTTAGCACTCTTGCTTAAGTTCTCTCAGATAATCATAACAGCTATATTGTATACTTATAATTATCATCACAAGTTTTGAAATAATATTATCTCAATGCTTAAAAGCAGCAAAATAAGCAAAGTGGGTATTTGAAACAATTTGTAACAAAGAAAACAAAAATGTTTTGTACCTGTCACAGCATAAATATCATGTAAAAAGACATTTTGTACCTGAATAATGTGTTCATTTCTGCTCACTTTGATTCAAAAAGTCATTTTTAAAATGGAAAATTTATAAAGAATTACAGGAAAATGAAAGACTGTTATCTGAAAGTCTCAGTATGCTTTAACATATTTGTCAGTCCAGAAAAGAGACAATTGAAGACATATTCAAAAAGCTGACCAGAAAAGCATTCAGTACTGAATTTCAAAACCAGCCATTCATTAGAAAAGACTTTACATTCAAGCAGCAATTCTCAGCCTGTTAGGACTAACTAGCCACTATATCACTATGGCAGAAGAAGATTTTTATTTTCCCCAATCACACTTTTCCCCTTAAATTTAAAAATCAGAACTCAGCTCTCAGCCTACAATAATCTAAAAAGCCAGGATAAATTTGGCTGCAGTTACCCATTGCTGAATCATAGAGAAAGAACCTATCAATACTGGGTAAAAAAGTGTATTTTTTACTGTTGTTTATTCAGTCTTAATTTTCAAGAAGGTCTCTGTCTATTAAGCTAGATGAAATAATGCATTACCTAACATTTAAATCCAATGTCTGAATTGGACAGCTCAGCATAAATTGTACTTCAAATGCAGTTCTACTAAAGATTTCCAAGTATTTTAGCCTGTTTTTGGCAGTAAATATTTTCCAGAACATCAAAACTTACATCAAAAAAGCCCCACTGTAGTTTTACCTCTTAAAACTTCAGCCCATTCAAAGCACCCCCTAGCACATGGTGTCCCTACCAGTTGGTTGCATCAGTCCTGCACACCTTAGAACTGCTGCCAGTGACACAGGAAGGCTGGAATAAAAATGAGCAGGAAGAAGATATGGATGGGAAGCTTTATCCACTCTGATTTTCTGGCTCGAAAGGACCAGCTAAAGCAGAAGAGATGCCTTAAGAACACTTCAAAGCAGGGTAATAGTACCACTCAGACTAATTTGAATGAGAGAAGGAGAAATGGCAGAAATACAATTCGCCCACCTGTGCCACATCAATTTGGGAAAGCACTCTTTTGGCAGCATCCTTCCCCCGGTTTCGTTTCTTCATTTCTTCCAAACTTATCTCGTGGCTTGTTAACTCAGATTGTATTTTCTGTTGGAAAACAAAGACAGCCATCAGCAAGGTTGGATGGAAAATTGTATGCTTTTTCAATTATTTGCACCAGTTGACTTTGAACCACGTGGAACAGCAGTTCCAGTCTGTAGAGCCCTGCCAGCACCACGAGCGAGGTGCCCCTGCCCCTCTGCTCAGTCCTGTGTCCAGCTCTGGCCTTCTCAGAGAAACATGGAGCTCCTGGAGCAGCTCCAACAGAGGGTGACAAGGGATGGTTAAGGGACTGAATGTGGATTTATTTTTTTCTGTAGGAAAACAACAGTTTTCATTGGTAAGAATGTTAAAAATTAATCATAGAAAAAATATAGAAAAGCTATTTCCTTCACTGTTCTTAATTCTTCTAATTTTCACAGTATCACCAGGCAAGCTGAGAGAAAACTGATCAAAGTATCCTGCAAGTATAACATCACCTTCATCTTAGAGAGCTGTGCCATATCCACAACAGTACACAATTTTTGGCATACTGCTGACTTTAATCTATGTTCAATATCAGTCTTCTGTAGCTAAATGCAAAATGACACACAGTTCATTATTATACTAACTTCATGTATTTCTAACAATTATTGCTTATTATGTCTGTCTGCAGTATCAGAGTGTGATCCAAAGAAAAACATCAGCTTCTTTTGGTTCACTTTTAATCAACCTCACAAGACAAAATTAACTTAAGCAGTGTTGGCTAGTGCAATGTAATGGAAAAGAATTCCCAGAAAATATCTTCCTGATACTTCAGAAAAATTCAAATATAATTATGTGTAATTTGTTAGAAAGTAAGAAATTGTTTATACAGAATTGCTAGACAGCACCACTGAAAAGAATTACCTTATGAAATAATGACACAAAGCTATGTTCCCACCATGAGATGCACTTGAGACCATTACTCCAGCATTAAAAAGAGCTTTTTAATTTAATATTTTTTAATGTCATATAGCATTTTTCAGATGCCCTGAAGACCAGCTATAATTTAAAATATATATTTATAAATTCATCTTACACTACAGTAACTTTAATAGTAAAAATTAATATACATGTATTTTTAATCACATTTTCATAGGTTATTAAGTACAAAGCTGTGTACACCATATGCTGCCTACTTTATATGGCTATTACATGGTTATAATGACTTGTGTACCATTACAATCACTTATGCATTTCAACACTTAACTGAAAGCAGGTTTTCACAAGTTATATTGAAAACGTATTAAAGTAAATTTTAAGAGAAAAAGAAAGATACATTAAACTATTCAGTCTTTACTAAGTTTAGTTGCAAGAATATATATATGACTCTAAATTATTCAGTACTATTTGGAGAATTAAAATATTTTTCTAAGGCAACGTGTTTGTAAAAGCAAAATTACCATCTGAAAGCCCCAAATTTCGATGATTTTTTTTTTTCTTCTAAAATTATCACAGCTATATATTTTTGTTTTTAATATTTTGAGTTCTCCTTGAATGGGCTATTTAATGAGTGGTCAGAAACATCTGTAACAAATAACATAACTTTTTAAACGATGATATTTAATTTTTGAGGAAAAAAAGTCAATTAAAACAATGATTCTATCAAGAAGACAAGGTTTATTTAATTGTTGAGCAATTTAATTTATTTTGTCCCAATTGTTTAGCAATTTAATTTATTTTATCCCTATCTAAGTTTAAAGTTTCCCCCTGAAGTGTGTTTTAATTGTAACAGGATTACCTTCCATTTCTGTGTCACATGCGAACCAAACAGGTTGTGATTTAGTAAGTACCTGAAGCCAAATAATTTTTTCATGTCTTGGATTTTAGAACTGCATATGAAAGGAAGAAGCAAGTCTGAATGCTAAAAACCATACTATATAAAACCATACCATATAAAACCAAACATTTAAACAGTTTGTTTTCCCCACCTCATCCACAAACTGGTTTTCAGCTGCATTTTCCTATTTACTTTGTTCAACCTCAGAGTCACTCTGGAAAGCTCATAATTGAACAGTTCTTACCTGAATAGGTCAGAACAACACAGCACAGATAAGAGCAGTGTTTAAGCAATTAGACATTATGGGACATTGCATAGAGGTTGTTCTATCTTACTATTTTAAATTGATCTGCAGGAGAGAGATGAAGTGTCATCTTCTCTGACATAAAAATGTGGAATTGGAGAGAACAAACACATTAGAGGAAAGAGTAAAAGAAAAGTTAGTAAGGCTTACAGCAAGGAAAGTATTTTTTCTTTTTTATTTTTATTTGCTACTGCTCCTCACAGGCAGAAAAATTAAATCAGTCACGAACAGATGTAAAAGAATTTATAATACTTGCTTGTGATGTCCACTATTATTCAATTTTTAAATGACCACTTTGACTTTTGTGTCTCTTCTGACTCACAAATTCATTGCATGAACTTCTTAACATCCATAGGAAAACACTATTTTTTCTTGTATTATGCCCATCTCTTTTTTCAGTGGTTCCTGTCTATTTCTTTTCTATTTTTTTAATAAAGAGCAAAACTTGTCTTCATTTAATTTCTAGTACATCAGAATATAACGTACTGTGTAATGAAGAAATACTACTGTGCATAAATTATTGTGCCCTACAGGTTAGGGATTCTCATTTGCCATCACTGTCAATCTTTCAGGAAATTTACAAAACTTTGATTCATATAAATAAAAGTATAAAGTATAAATATGAATGTATATAACACACAGAAGATGATGATACAGCACAAATGGCATACAGCTAATTCTTAACTCAAACTGTATGCTTTCTTATGGACACTAACATCAAAAAATATTAAATGGAGAGTCCAAATGAGAAAAGAGAGGTAGAATAAGGTAGAACTATGACTGACAGGGCAATTCTGAGCAAGTTGGACATGACAAATGCAGTTAAAACACAGTGTTCAGATACTATGGAGATGTGTAGAGGGTGACAACCTGCACAGTACAGAAATCTGCACAGATATTTAAACTTAATATATAACAAAATGTAAACTTTTGAATAAAACTCATCAGCTCTTCCCTCTGACCACTGATCCACACTTGGCTGAACAAAACAATCCTCACAATTTCCAGCAGAGGAAAGGAAAGTGTAGATAACTTAAACACTTTCCTAAGTAGACAACTCTGAGTTCTTTGCCCCAAAATATTGGTCTGAAGGCAATGAAGCACAGCATCATCCTGTCAAGTGACCTCTTGAACAACTGAACCATTCTTCTACTTTATCATCATCACATTAACTTTAGTTTTGAACAAAGCACAAAGATATTATAAAAGCAGTATAATAGACACCTTCACTTAGAAAACAAGGCATGTAGTTCTTAATTTTACAGAACTGAAAATATCCAAGGATTTTATTACAAAAGTAGATTATTTTTGTACTTTTCAAAAACACAGTATTAAATTATTCTCCACACCACAACTTATATAGTTGACTGGGGAGAACAACAGACAAGTTGATTTGTCATACACAGGTGAGAAATGAAATAAGTTGATTTTCTTTCCCATAATGTAAAAATATTCATGTAGTCACTCAGAAAAAACAGAAATACAAAGTAGAAATTCTCTCTTCCATCAAAAGTCATTGAATAACAAAGCCACAAAATAATAATTTGGAAAGTATTTTGTCATACAAATGTAATATTTTCGGTACAGATTTATTTTTCTCTTATCAGTTAATGAATACTTTAAAAAAGCCACCAACTTCAAATTCTTGTGATGATGACTTCATTCTCTGTATTTTTTTGGTAAGTTAAGAAATATGAAAAATTCTTCCACTGGGATCATGAGATCAAGCATACAAACAAATAATCTTTCCTTTTGCAATATTGCTTGAGATTTTACCTCACTCAAGATTTTGTCATAATTGGGCCTTGAGTAATCTGAACTGATTTATCTGTGTGGTTGCTGTTTGGTTTTTTTTTTGTCTGAAAACATCATCTTTAGTTGTACTCCAAATAATTCAGGTAACATTGGCTTTCTAGCATTAAAGTCTCAGCGCCACATGGTGGAGTAAGAAGCACACAGAATTTACATTCAAAAAGTGATCCTAAGAGCAGCACACACTGGACTCCCCTTTCTGTCAAGTTTCTGAATAAACTAAACTGATCATTTTGCTTAAAAAAAGAGGAGCTAAATATAATTTTTTTCTCAGGTTAATTTCTGATCAGCTGAAACAAAGATTATTCCTCCTATGAATGCTTTAAATGGACTCGAAAGTTTTGAAGCAAACACACAGAGCTCCAAAGCTCAGCAGCTTTCTGATTATAAATTTCCCCCACGTGTTCTTTTAGAAATGAAACACATTTGGGCTGAATGGGTTGCTAAATCCCTCAGCATGGATAAACTGATCCCTGCCCAAAAAGCAGCATCACTGACTGGAAGATTCCCATTCCAGCTGTTCAGACACTCTTGTAGGTACCTTACGTGAATGAACTGTTTTCAGCTCTAAAAAAGAATGGTGCCAGCAGAGCTCCACAGGAGAGGGGGGCACTCAGGGTGTGCCTGTTCTGCCACTGGCTGGGGTGGCTCTTAGCTGGGGGATTGTCTCACTCTATCTACACACATAAATATGATTGTTTATTCCCTTTCCCTCTAAGGATTTTAAAGAGATTCAAAACTGAACTTCAGAGAACTTCAATATTTGCTTTAGACCTGTTCAGTTGTTAATTAAGTTTTTTTTCATTAGGTCTCACTGGCACCATAAAATGAAAACATGAAGGGGAAAACTCAGCAGTCTCTATGCTGGTTTTCCCACAGTGGATATAATACAATCGAGTGAACCGGACATTGGACAATAAAATCTCCAAAAAATAACAAGTTCTACAAAAGGACTGAGCTGAAATCTTCTTATGAAAGTCAGCTAATTAAGGTTGTTAGGTTTTGTGCTGCTTCAGGTTTTGAAGTTCTGAATTACTTCCTTTTACCCAGTCTGTAGTAACTCTCAATATGGTACCTGACAATGCACATAAATCAGATGGATCCACAGGACAGGTGAAACATTTAAGGGTCCAAACACACCAGAAAAATAAGTGCATTTTCATATAATGTTTTTTCCTTATGTATTCAATTAATAAAAATACAAGATGAGAAATTGAAGTGATACATCTTTAAAAATGGTAATTTTTACATCATTAAGAAAATTGCTTACATCATTCATACTTCTAGGAAGAAGAACAGTAATTCAAGAGATTAACACATGCCAAACATTGTTTAGGATTCCAACTGAAGCAATTTTGTTCTAAATCTGATATTATATTGATATAAATTAGAAAAAAATAAAGCAGGATAAAATTTTTTTTCAAAAAAAGACTGAATCTATATATGATCCTTTTTCTACAAATATAGCATTTGTAGTCCCAACATACACATAAAAATAACTGCATTACCTCCAAGAACACACACACACAAAAAGCAACTGAAAGGCACACCCATCTACATGTTAATTCAAAAAACATAGTAACATTAAAAAAAATATTTTCAGGGCTGCATATATTCATCTCTGAATATATTTAAGACTATCTAAAGTACATTATATAAGATTATTATTTTGTAGAATTATTTAGAACTCTACAGGCATGCCAAGAAACCCATTATTTAATATTTCTTCTAAAATCATTATAAAATGCTCCTTTTCAACTTCCCTGTAGCTTTTTTTCCCTGTTTATTATCATAATCTAGCTGCCTAAATTTAGATGGAATTACCAGAGAAACTGAGGTATATAACACTGTAGAGTGTTGGTAGTTTTATCACAGAGATGTTTGGTTTTATTTCATTCATATTCTTACCATCTTAATGCTGCAGTAAAGCAGACCTTACAGAAGAAAGAAAGAAAGAGCAAAAATGATATTTAGATGTACATTTTTATTTCAAAGGCTAAATAAACCATGTGTAAAGATTAAGAAAAGTTTTTTCTCTTGAACTTATATGAGCTGTAAAAATTAAAATGTAGTACATTGATGTGCACATTATGAAATAATTATCAACGTTGTCTATGTTTCAATAATTTATTAATAAACCACAAAATCACCTTTGCAAAAGAGTTATCTGAGTAGTGAGGATGATGAGTTTTCTTTTTCTAGGAAGGGAGCTGGATTTTAAAGAACCATGTTGTTTACCCTTGCCTTTTTAAAATTACTGCATAGTCTTCCATGACATTTATGGCCCTTTACATCTTCTTGACTAGTGTATAAATCAGAAGGAAAATATGACTTTTCTAGGAGAGTAGCTTAAACTTCTCAAAGTAATCCCACACAAAATTTGCTTGCACTTTCACGCTGATCATGTTGCAAATCCTCTTTAATGAGAGGCTGAGGGACAACCAAACACTCTGGTTAATTAAGAAAACTAGTAAACATGTAAGCTCAGCCTGTGTCTAACTTACCTGTGCTTCCTGAGGGACCTGTGCTGCATCCACTCTGTCAGCAGTGTAGGCTGTTAACTGTTTGTCAATAGCAGCCAGAGACTCTTGGATCAGGCGCAGGGCTTTGTCAGTCTCCTGTGCAGATTGAATGCTCTGCTCAAGACTTTTCTGTCTTCTCACGGCCTAGGAACAATGACAATGTTATCAGCTTGCACAGTAATAATGCATATAATACATTTTTTTCCACACATTTTTTTTTCCCAAAAAAGTTCAGGCAAAGAACCAGACACAGGATTCCTGACGTTGCCCATCCACCTTTTTGTAGGATAAATTGCGCATCTTTTTGCCACCCATTCAGTTTTCTCCTTAAGAAACAAACAACACTCAGATTGCACAGACAAGTTCTAAAAAGTAAAGGATGCCAAAAAAAGAAATCCAAAGTGTAAACTGAGGATTTCTATTCAGAGTGCAAGATGGCAAAGCTGCACAAGCAAACCATCCTGAAAGTGCTGTCTTTCTTTCTGAGGCACAGAGGTCCTCCTGATCTTGTTATATAATTCAATAGACTTTGTTTACTGAGAATAGGGTTACTGTCATCACAATCCTATCCAAAGCAATCCACCTCAGTAAGTGAGAGGGATAAAGACTCTCTTGAGCTGGATTTCTCTTATATGAAGCATAAATAGCTGTTTGGAAGAGGCAATGCCTACTTTCTTCCTCCTGTGGGGAAAAAAAATTAAGAAGCTGAATCTTGCTTCTCCACCACCAGCAGTGCCACCATGGTTTTTTACACAATCTTTTTTGGAGGATGTTTTCCTTTCAAAGGAGCTCGGTTTACTATTTAACAAATCAGGACAATAAATTCTCCATCCAAGTTGTCCTTAGAAGACACATATATTAAACACTTCACATAAATGAGTCAACTCTAAACAGTATTTGCAACACTTTAATAAGATATCTATCAGGTAACAACCTGGTACATTCTTCCATCTGTCATTGTGTCTACCCACAGATTCATATTTTATTTGGTCCCCAGCTACTGCCTAGCAGAGTTTCTGCTTTATACAAAGCACATTATAATTATCAACAACTTCAAATACAGCACAGTTTTTCTGTGTACAAGCCCAGCATAATGCTGGCCACAGAATAAGGTGACTAAGTTAATTTGACATGAATCAAAGGTGAAAGCAAGCACCCTTTAAATAACATTTCTAGGTGTCCTGCCATTTTTCAAGTCAAATCACACTTTTCTCTCTGGTAAGCCAGCTATACTTTAATTTGATTTCATACCCATTACAACACTCTTGCCTTGAACAAAAATATCTCTCAGCAATTCAGTGAGAATATTTGATATATGTGCACCTTCTTCACAGAGCTCAGATTCTCACAGAACTCTACGTATAACAAATGAAGAAGATGATTTCTAGTGAGCATTCTTGCTAGCTGTTAGACTTAGTTAAAGGATAAGAATCCAACCAGTATTTTCTATATTTGCTTTTGTAAGCTGCTTTGTGCTATTTCAAAACAACTGATCAGATAATCTTGTATCACTTCAAGTTCCAGGAACCTTCTCTGGAACTGAGCAGCTTTGCATATCAGACTCATGCTGTCAGTCTTAATGGGAGCACCTAAAGCACCAAGGTATTATTACCCTACTGCAGTACTAAGGCTTGCTACTTAAATGACTTTTATCTTCATCTGATTTGAGATTTTAACATAAAAACCTTCTCAGCCTGTTCAAAACAGCGAGTTTAAAAACCACTGCTTCCTTGGCAGTGGTTTTACCTTGGCAGTCCTTACTATTGATGTGAAAGCCTGGACAGGACACAGACTCTCTACCAATCTGTCTGTGTCACTGTGGGGTGGATTGAAAGACACATTAGAAACAGGATAATTAGCTTTCTGCACCTAATGGATATGATTGTCCTCCTGGAAGCATGGAAGAACCATGGAAGAACTTCCCTGCTTTTACTGATCTCTGTGGTTCACTGTTGGGACTAACACACTGCAGAATCCATTCCTCCTGAGGGCAGCAGTGCCCTTAGGTGCAGAGAAGCTCACCATTTAAAATAAGACTCCTATAAGGTTCCATTCTTATGAGTCACCCAAACAAGTGCCTGCACTTTCTGAAGAATTCAAAATACTGGACACAAATCTGGTGTTATATCTATCTGATGAACTAGTTTTATAACAACACCTGAAGCTTTGAACCTCTGTTAAATGCTGTCCATGCTAACTACTATTTGGAATTAGAGATTTTTAAAAGTACAGATACATTTGCTGCCAGCCTGAGAAGCAAAGTGCATTCATGCAATGAAGTAGCAGAATGCATGCAAATTCCCAAAGATTTAAAATCCTATAAAGAATAAAGGGTGATTGGAATATTGTCATCTTTGTGCTGATATCATCAGAAACTATGTATATCAAAATCCTATCTTAGAGTACAACAGGAAAAAAAAAATATTCCCGAACTCATTGATAAAATATTATCAAATAAATCAAATATGATCAAATATTATTAAATAGAAGAAAAGCTAAAAAAAAAATTAAAACCAATCCTCACCTGAGTCTAACTGAATTTTTACACTTGCATTTCAAGCAATATAAAGTCAGATAAATATACATTCATGCCTGTGATGTGTTTATGTGCACACAACACACACACAAAGACAAAAAATTCCCCTTTCATTTTCCTCAGAGGGAATTTGATTACAGCCTGAGAACCTGTGTGACATTTTGCCTCTTCCAAATGGCTGAAAGTACATCTTTTTCCAAAGCTGTGAATGGTTTAAGTGAATGAATGGATGATGTCAGACCAAGACATGAATGCAGCAGTAGAAGAGAGGAATTATTTTGGCAATGGGAGAAGAGACACACAGCTGAATTTTGGGAAATAGTACCTTCAGACCTGTGGTGATTTTCTCAGTGGGTGCAACTTATATTTTTTTGTCTATATTGCTCACTGGAAACTGACCCTGCCTTGTGTGTTCATCTAAAGTCAAGCTCACAGCTGACCTCGTTGAATTCCCACAACAAATGGATTGAAAATCTGTACAGTAATCTTATAAAAGGTATGATACACCTGTAATTTAACATATTTCTCCAGTGCACAACAGTTGATTCAAAGATCTAATCTTTTCCACTAAGTAGGAGCCTGGTACTACCACTGGCATTGCAGAATATTGAATAAATTCAGTCAAGGAGAATGCCCCAATATTGAGAAGCCACCTTCTTCTCTTTCAGCAGAAAAGAGTTGTTGGTGGGCACAAGCATTAGAATGCTTTACAAAAAGGAGTAGTCCTTCTACACACTTACATCTGTGGACCTGAGCTTCAAATTTGTCCTTCCAACTCACATCTGTCTGTGAGCCTATAGTTTAAAGACATGTGAGAGTTCAGAGTTGAAATTTTAAATATTTGTAATATAAAAATATTTTAATGTATGATGTTCTGGCAGGTTCAATTTGTTTATTTGTTCCCTCAAATATTCTGGGTTTTCTATTTCATTGTGAACAAAAAAAAAAAAAAATAGATAGCTTAACACTGTGTTAAAATGGGTCTGAGAACATAACAAGAAGTTCCAGCTTTGCTATCAGATCATAGTCAATAAAGCTGAAGGCTTTGGGCTTTAAAGAGAAGTGGCTGACAGTTAATTGTCAAACAAAAAATCTCAGGAAAATAAACAACAGTTTAATTATTTCTGAGCCATCAAAATGTTGACAGCTGCCAAGGAAAACTAATTCAAAGAAAAAAAAATCTGCTGTTAGGCACTATCAGAATAATAGATAAATGAAAAAAAAATTGAATAATTTTTTTATTTAGGTCTCTACGGGGCTTTTATAGATTTTTACTGCTTTGATGATAAGCAAACACTTTTTATGATGTGATGTCCTGCATAAACAGATTTACAATTTACGAAAGGTCAAGGCTAAATGCAGGAAATAGCAACACTGCATATTATCCACATTAAATGCAGAATTAATGGAAAGGAATATAGTTAATTCTTTAATGTTGAATTTTATAATGTTCTATTAATAGATATTGCCATTTTTTTGCTTAAATAACACATTTAATCTATATAAGGACATCAGTCACACATGCAGTTACTAAGACATCAGTTGGAGTTTTAAGTTTAAAAACAAATAATGTTGTTGAGGCAGTACTCAGTAGCTGAACTGATGAAGAATTACAGAAGAAAATATTTCAAAAATTATAGCACATTTACTACAGGGTACATTTATTTAAAATGCAGAAATAAATTCATTAATTTTCTTATAAGTTACAGCTCATGGAAAGGAATCTGTTAAAAAAGGCATAAATCTTAGCTTCTTGGGTGTTTTTTTTGTCTCAGTTATACTCTTGTGTTATTGAGAAATGTTGCCCCAGGAAAAGTTTAAAAGTTAGGAATAGTTAAAATTCCTTCCTAACTTGTTTAAATTACTTTAAAATTTAGCTGGACTTGGTGATATAATGGTTGTGACTGGGATATATAAACACCTCTGTACCCCTTGCATCAAACTCCAAACACGTTAATCTCCCCTTAATCTCAGAGTGGATTAATATTTGTGCTTAGATTTTTATTAGGAACTTTTTTTTTTTTAATTCAAAACATTTTTTTAGGACCCATTAATTTTTAATACCCTCCAACCTAGAACCAAATTTTCTGCAAGTTCTAAGAGTATTATCCAGTGTGCTTATAGAGTAAATGGCTTCAAATATTTTACCTCCCAGCCATTCAGTGATACTCAACTTTGATTGACTGAATTCCAAAACAGCAAACTATACCAAAGAAGACTTCCTATCTCTTTAGGTTATCACTGCCAGCAGATAATGCCTCAGAACTTGTAAAAGCAGCTTTCTTAGCAGCCTTCAAAGCAATTATGTGGATATGGGGTAGGAAATATTCTTTCTCCTCTGGAGAGGAGAGTAAAACAGAAAAATTATGCCAAATGACGAATGCCTGCTCTTTGAGAGAAACCAAAGATAATCTTCAGGGGAGTCCTAAAATGAATTAAGAGACAGGACCCAATAGTAATATTTGAGTCTAGTGTAAAGCCCATTTGAACAATAATGTTTTGGACAGTTTTTTGAAAGAACAATAATGTTTTTTGCAAGAACAGTCTCAAGAATATCTGATTGACATTTCTGAAGCTTGTTGGACAGGATGTAAATCACTTTAAACACTGATAGTTGCTTGCAATATTAGCTTCAAATTCTTCAGTGTTTCTTAAATCCTATATATGGAGTTGTGAGTGAATCAGTCCTTGAAAAGTAAGGACAGGGTATACCTTGCTATCAGTCAGCCCCAAATGTTCAAAAGCAAACTAAACACTCACTCTTTGTTAACTAAAGAAGATAAGGCACACAAACATGAAGCCATTATCTGCCTTTAAAAATGAATCTCTATCTCAGTAGCAAAGATGCATTGTCTTGCAGCATCATTCATATAGAAATAGGTTGGTTTGGTTGCTCTATTAGCAATGAATAAATATTTCACATATCAGTTTCTGCCCACATGAGCTTATTGTCTTGGTAATTACTTGCAAAATTATTCAAATAAAAACAAGTAACATCACCACTTTAGGACTGCCAATTAGCCTGTCTGAAGAAGTGACCTTGAACTTGAGCTGATTTGTGTTATGTGCCTGCAATATATTTTTATACAAGGAGAATGCTGCTTGAATTTCAAGCAACTACACAAACAGCACAGAAAATTCAATATCAGGAACCTATGAAGAAAAAAGCATGTTGTTCCACTTCAGTTCAGATCTCACCATTAGTATTTAACAACTCAATATCTGATCAAGCTTTCAAAGAAGCTTTTAAAGAAGATTTCCACCCCAACTATTTCTACTTTTGAATGAAATTGGAGAGCAGTGAATACATTTCTAATATATTTTGCCTATAGACTCATCCAAATTGTTTCCAGAATTTCACACAACATCTTCATTATGTGCTTTTGACAATTAAATCTCTGCATCCTTAGGAATTTTGATTTAATATCTATGAATGATGACTGAATAGTATTCAACTGTCACTCAAATAGTCTATTTAAAAGTGTTGCTCTCACACCCTGGAAGCCTTCTGTATATTCCTAGTCTTCTAATCAGTAAAAAAACAAAAACAAATACCAAGAAGCAGAATTCCAGAGAGTGTTTCTGCTTTCAAACAGAAGTGAGGTGATAAAAAAAAAATAAGTGCTACAAAAAGAGAATATATACAGAAATTTATATTTACTTTTCAGACACTGTCCAGCTACACAGAATTATGTGTGTGCCAGCACTGCACCAGCAGTACCACCAGGCTCTTTCCCTCCCCATCCTTCAAGTTTATTCTCAGAACAGCTGAGGACTCTCTTATAATTTTTATTGCAGTGGTTTTACTTCCACTGTTTTCAAAAACAAATATATTTCTAGCACCACAAAAGAAACTTTTTTTTTTCATTTTCATGGTAGATTGTCATCCTTCTAATACAGCTGCTTTCCAAAAATCTGCACTTGTGCATCATTTCTATCATTGTAACTGAATCATTTTTGACAGTATTTGTAGCTTATCTTCGAGCATGTTCTGGTTACAGTCAGAAAGGGGCTGTCTACATCCTTTGCTAGGTCTTTCCCTAATAATTCTTTCTGATCTTCACCAAAGTACTGAACTGATATTTGCCTCACATTTATAGCATATTGCTAGATTTGGCTCTCCTTGTGTCACACATTTCTATATTGAACTGTCTTTTTATCACTTTCATTTATACAAATACACTTATTAATATTTGTAAAAATTTATCTTTAACAGATATTACTCATTATTAGTTTTAAAATATTTTGCATCTTGCTAAGAATTTTGTCAGAGAAAACATCCTAAATATGCAATTAAAGATTCAGTCCACTAAAAGATCACTCCAATTTTGAAATTTTGGGGTTACCCACTTTACTGGTTTTGGCTTGGAGTGAGTTAATTTTCTTCACAGTAGCCTGTATGGTTCAGTGGTTTTTATTGGTGGCCAAAACAGCATTGATAATGCAGGAATGTTTCAGCCATTGCTGAGCAGGGCTTCAACAGCACCCAGGTCTTTCTCACTCTGCCCCTTCCAGTGAGCAGGCTGGGCTTTGAAAGGACACAGGTGACCAGAGCACCACACAGGGCCATGCTCAACAACAAAAAGAGGTGAGGAAAATCATTTCCAAAATTGTTATTGCATGAGGACTGGTTGAACATTAGTCTCCTGGAGGTAATTTCTTCTGCACCACTTGCTTTTACCCTATTTCATCTTTCACTTATAAAATGATCCTAATCTCAATCTATGAGTTTTCTCATTTTTGCCTTTTCTATAATCTCCACTAAAGTACCATGGGATGTGGAGTCCTGTGGTGCTGTGTTGCCTGCTGGAGCTAGCCCACCACACCCATGAAACCACTTCTAATGTAGAATTGTGTTTGTTTAGGAACCTCTTTAGGAACTGCACCAACAAAATAACTCGTTTATTTTTTACATGGTGTTAGACTGTCCTCCACTTAGCAGGATGAGCACTAAATATACCTCCTGCTGAAGTTCTTCCCACCGACTGTTGAACCTCTCAAGTTTCTCATTGATCAACTCATCCATGATCCCACCATCTGTCAAAGTCTGAGCCAGCTCCCGAATCTGGTTGCGATTATCTTCTGGGTGTCTCATTAAACGTTCCAAAGACTGAAAAAAGTCAAAAAAAGCAGTTTATTTTTCCTTTTTGTAAATAAGGTTCTACAAAGTCATCCCAATTTTCCTTAAAAATATATGAAAGAAATTTCACATTTCATATACAACAAAAGTAGAGAAAAAAAGATTAAATATTTATGTTTCATGCCTTGACAACTAATGTTCTGTACTATGTAACATAAAGCACAAGGATTTTTCATATAGCAATAAATTTAATGCTTAATTTTAAAGATCTAGACTGTGCCTAAGGAGTTCAGTGAGAGTACTTGTACCTTAATATAAAAATCCTGCTTGAGTATCTAAATGGATGAAATTCAACAGCAAAAAAAGGATTATCAATGCAATATTTTTTTATTTTCATGCACTACAAGCATTAATTTAATTTCTACTAATTTTAAAAGCTCTGTGAATAAAAATTAAAGAATAATAAACAAAGTTATGATGAAAACTTGTCCTCTCTGAAGCCTTCAACATTTTTTTCACTGGCTGAAGTGAGGGTTTTGATTTTTTTAAGAATGTTCATTTTAGAATTACCAAAACTGTATATGAAACCCAGATGAAGGCATTTAATTATTGTTTGATTTAGGTGGATCTGAATTCAAAACTTCTTACTAGAGTTAACTTTGTTAACTCTAGTAAGAAAATAGGACTTTTGAAATATTCTGCACCTTGTTCACACATAATGCGAACATTGTTTAGTGTTCATAGTTAGTTTAGAATGACATGAAATTTACAATTTATCAACACATACAACTGGGTTATTATTTAAGTCAGCACTTACATCTAAAGACTCAGAAATCTCTTCTGCCCCTCCCTGGACATTTTCAGTTGCTTTGAGTTTCAGTTCAATCTCATTCAACCATTTATTTTCTGCATCCAAATATGACAATAATTCACGCCAACACGCCCATACCTCCTGACAAAGAAAAGGTTTATTTAGATTGAAAATTGCACAGAAATGTTCACTCATTAAAATACTGATAACATTCATGACTCTTCCCCAAAGCAACATGGTTGATATCTGAAGCTTATGGGGTCATTTGATTTTATTTGCCAGCACCCATCAGATTCAAATTAATAAAAGAAAACTATCATTTTGTTTAAACTTAGCAAAACCACAGAAAATAACATGAAAAAGTGAACTCTTCTGCAAAACGCAACTTGAATCTTCATTTTCACGTATTATCCACTTTAGATGTTTTCTGTAAAGTTTTCTTATATAAATATAAAAGTGATCAGAATTGTTAAAGACCCATGTTAGAAACTTATGTCTCTATTATAAAAATGGACTTAGATTCCTTAGCTATTCTATATTTTAATTGCTTAAATCACAGGTTCATAAAACAGCAGCTTTTAAGAATTCAGACTAAAATCTCTATGGAAATTAATTCTAAAACTCATTGAGAGCAATTTATAGATCTTTTAAGTGCTAAAGTACTAAACATAATGTTGTGAAATGTTCTTATTCTCCCAAAATTAAATTATTGTCTAATATTTTATTTATATAGTGCCTGAAGATATTTAAATAAACAGATTAAAATGGCACTTCATACACAAACAAAACATTTAAATGTTCCATAAATAATATTTTTTCCTTTTTTTTTTCTTTGTTAGTACAAGTTAAAATAATGTTATTGAAATGCATTACACTCTTGCCAGACCAAGCTTCCCAGAGTGCCATTCATCTCACCGAACTTTGCTCACATCAAATGAGGGTTATAGAGGGATATTAACATGCAAAAATGCATCACCAATGATCAGGGTAAATGCAGATTACCAGTTTAGACTACACACCTAATTTCCCACAGTGAAATTCAGACAAGATACATTTTACTCTGGTGCATTATCGTCCTGTATGAACTTAGCTCTTGCAAATTACAAACAAAACAAAATTTAGCTTTTGCTACATTAACAACAAAAAAAGACCTAATTCATCGTTCCTGGTGTATAACAAAAAAATGCTCCCATAGCAAGAATCTGCAATGGAGTTGGCCAAAATGACAGGGTCAACTCAAAATGCATGGGAAATATTCAGTTTGCCAGCAGAGCAAGTGCTGTTTCCATGCTGAGATAACACCACCTGACCAGCTCCAGGGCCATTCAACCAAAACCCTTAGCTATGGAGGAGAGAAGCCTAGAGGAGCTGACAAAGAGAACATCACAGGGCTGTAACAGACAGATTCCTGGCTTGATCTCAGAAGGGATAAGAAGCTTTAGCAGCCATTGCTGTCTCTGACCTCAGAGCTGTGTCTCACTCTTCTCTTGCAATACAGCTCTCCAGCAGATATGATCTTGAAATAACTTTGTGTGGAGCTCATAACACGGGGTATTTGGTATACGGCTCATAAAGCAAGGATAGCCTTGGGCTACCCACAATTCTATGATAATACAGCTGTGCTCTCCACCTTACTTCTTGCAGTTAGAAGGGCTATAAATACAAGACTGACAAGATATCAAACCTCCAAAGTCTTCCACTTCCCATTCAGCCTGCTGCAGAGTTGCTGGTAGCTGGTAATTAGAACATCAAGCTCCTTTTTCAAAGCCTCATGAGCTGCAGGTGGAGCCTTTGCTATAAAGTTATTCACGGAATCTGTAATAAGCTTCACTTTCACTTCTTTCTGCAGGGCTTCCTCCTTTGCTCTCTGAAAAGGAAAGAAAGAGAAGTTGTAGTCCTGATTAAAGAAGGGAAGTTATTTCTAGTAACTATCAGAATTCTCTGACAGAATTCTAGATGTAGAAAAAAACACAAGCAAAACTACAACAAAACAAAATACAACAGGAGACATTTAATTCCCAGATTTTCTGAAAAAATCTTGAATCCATCCAAAAAACTTTAGCTTCATTTTGTTGCCAATACACAATGAAATTTAACATCTCAGAACCATCTAGTGTTCTGGAGCTCTCAGACTAATGGAACCTTTCAGCATTTTTTTTTTCCTCCCAGAAGTGCTCCAAGCACCTTTAGCATCATAACTTATGAACCACAAATGACCAAAAAAACCCAAACAACCCTGTTGTCTTATAAATTCACATATCATGAATTCATATAAATTCATATTTACCATATTTAATGGTAAAATCACAAGAATGGCCAAAAAAAAAAGAAAAAAGGGAAGAAGATACTTCTTGGCACTATCACTGTTGTGAATTTACAAAGAAAGTCAGAAAATATTTTTTCTCTGTTGCATATTCCACACTTTTGCTCCTCCTTCCCTTGGTATGTGGTCTCATGAAAAATATTTTCATACCTAGTACTGTTTCCTCTGAGTGCTTTCTGGTGTCTATGACTGGAATCATATCACAACTGGAAACAGGGATGCTATAAAAAGTGTCATCAGTGCCTACAGACCTTCACAGGAATTTACAATGAGAACTCCCTGCCCAGAAAACATCAAATCAAAACCATATTCCTGACAGTATTTTTTTCCCTCCCTGGGTCTGTAAGTCCATGAACCAGAATTATTGTGATCAGGCTGCCATTGCTAGAGGAAGTTTATAAAGTTGCTCTTGACTTTCCTCTTCTCTAGCTGTGGGAAGAAATGGGCTGCAGAATGAGCACAGAATTCTGATCCTGATTTTCTCTGTTGTGACATCATGGCAAATAATCTGGTTATCTCCTAGGAAAAGGTGCCACAGTTTGAGCACGCCTGTACTTCTTCTGGGTGCAGAATATCTACTAGGAATCCACAATGGTGATTGTATATAAAACTATGCCTTTATCTGTTTTATTATGCAGCACAATGTATAAAATTGAGTTTTGCTATTTAGTTACTAAAAAGAACTGTATATTTAAAGAAAATATTTACTTTTGATATTTATCTCATTTACAATTGAGTTGTTCCATAAATTTCCTTATATTACGTGTATTCTGACTGGCAGCAAATTATTTGTGTCAGTAAACAAAGAGATCATCAGTTGCATGATCTGAAACTCTCAAACATTGGAAAAAAACATGGAAAATGAACAGTTTGAAAACAAAGTGCTCAATGGATTGTCAAAGCTGATCTATTGATTCATTGATATCATCAATATGATGACAGTCAGGTCATGATCTGGCTTCCTGAATAGCACAAGCCAAACAATTCATCTTTGAAATAAGAATTAAGCCCACATCCAATGGCATAGCAAGAGTGTATTTAAGCATGTATCACAAATTAGTTGTTTTGTCCAAAGGTCATTTTCATCCCACATGAAGGAAACATTATTAATTGAGAGCAAAACATGCTGTTTCTATAGTTCTATATTAGAGACATAATGTTCATACATAGCACACACCAAGATGCATTCTCAAGTCCTGTTTTTTTCTGCGCATTCTAATGCAAAGAGAAGACATAAAACTGATTTCACTCTGCTGCTGCTACTACCCAAATTTTAGGAATTATTCCTTAATCAAAAGAATGCTGAAGCTACATCCAAATCAATATCCAACAAAGCAAATAGGAAAAAAAAAAGTAATGTGGTATTGAAGAATATCAAATATCTTCTAGCATATTCCAAATAGAAATTACTTCAAACCACCTAGATCTGAAAAAGAATTTTCCCAAAAGAAAGAGTTGTCTTTCTTTACATTCAGAGCTTCAAAAATAAGTTTGAACACAGCTCAAGGAATTAGTTTATCTTTTACCTTCAGTTCCTCAACAGCTTTCTGTAACTCATCAGGTGTTTTATACTCAAAATCTCTTTCCAGATATTCTTCTTCAGCTTGTGTTATCCACTCGTGCATCTCTGATAAATCCTTTCTGAGACTCACAGTCTTATCCAAACCACCTTTTAATGCAGCCTTCTTAGCATAGGCCTTTAAGAAAGAAAAGATTACATAGTACTTGAAGGAAAGCTACTGTAAAAACTTGAAAGCGTTTTAGCCTGAAAAGAATCAAATAAAATCCTATAATAATCCAATTGTTGTTATTCAGCAGATGTTAACTAGTAATTAGGTAGATAATAATAACAAACAATCAAAAAAGTGCTACATTTGTATACATCTTTTTTTAGCAAATCAAGGCCCTGCAGAACGAGTGCTATAATGACACTAGGACGAGAATCTGCACCATATGCTGAGGTGATCAGAAAACAATTGTGGAAAAGAACATCTCCCAAGAACTAGCTTCTGTGAATGTAGAAAGAATAACCACAGGAAATTTTGAAAGCACATTCAAGGATGAAACCAAAAGCTTTTGAGCTATAAAGTAAGATGAACTTCTAATTAGTTCAAATGCAACTCACTAGAGAATAAAGCAATATGCATATCTGTCTTCTGTTGGTTAAGTCATTTAAGAATGTCTCAGAAAGGTGAATACCCTAAAAATAGGTAAGGAAAAAAGTCCAGCCTCATAGAGGAAGAAACTATTTATCTTAAAGAGAAAAATACAACTCTTAAATCATCTGCCAATCTCTAAGTGGGGGTCATATAATTGTATTATCCAGCTCAGGTACAGAAATAGAACTAGATAGTAATTTAGATCACCTCAATACCAAACCATTCTCTGATTCTATTCAACTCTGTGTGCATTAACCTATCAAAATTGTCCCTGACTGTGCATTTAACATCTTTCAAAAGTATAAAGAAATTTGCATCAAAATCAGTAAGTTGTACTGGTGCCATTTCCCAGTATTGGGCTTGCAGAGCTTATTGCTCCATTATTCTGCTCTGTGGTGCTGCTCCAGTAAACATTATTTACAGTAATATCAAGAGAAATTTTCTTAGTATTTGGTCTTAATTTCTGACCTTTATTGGTTTTTACTCATCCTTGAGGACTGGCTGTTAAACATAAATCCTGTTCTACATAAATGTTGTTTTACATTTGTAGAAAAAAATAGAGCAACAAGCAGCGAGTAGAAAAGCAGAATTGCACATGGCTCTGTAAAATTGTCTCTTCCTCAGTCCCAGCAGCAGAAGAGAAGGTAATCTCCTATCACCTGAAAAGAGTATGAGAATGACAACTGCCAATTGTCAGCTCTCACAGTCATATTAACTGCATGTATATCAACCCAAGCTGACTTTTCCAAATCTTCTCAAGAAACCTCCACAAACCAAACTGAGTTTTGTATTTACTATTCACCTTTTTAATAGCTATTGCTGAAGAAATTGAGTTAGAAATGCCCACTGATAAAGAATAATTTGTGCCTTGTGTTGAATGAAATTATTACAGACAGATTTTCAGGGAAGTCAGAAAAGAACTGCGACAGACTTCTATACTTGTAAGGTAATAATTGAAATTTCTGTGAGAGAAGTGCAAAGGAATCCAGCTTATTAATATCAAAAAAGAAAAAGGAATTAAATACTCCATGGTGGTCAAAGGGGAAAGACTACTGGATAAATAAAACGTCTCAAAGATTTCAAAGATAAACTTTTTTTTATGTTTATCAAAAATATAGATTATTTTCCACATGTAAAGTGAATAATAAAAATTTTATAAAATGTTATACCTCATTAAAAGGTAATGCTTTTACAAAAATATACATTAAAAAGGAACACAAGAGAAATGAGAAATTAGGAAAAACTTAAAGGTAATACAACATGAAAAAAAATTAATTTGAACTATCATAAGGAATAAGAATACAAATGCCATCAGTGAAATAAGAGTAATTTTAGCTTCCTTACTCTGTAAAATTATTAATTATTAATGCCTTTAACTAAAATAAAAGAACTGTCCTTTTCTATTATGTCCCATTTTCTCAAATCTGTGTGACTACTGGAGACTAATTTATACACATGCATATGTGCACATACTCTTAATTCTGAGTTATTGAAGAATGAACTCTTCACTGCTTTAATGTCTTTTTTTATCCAGAGTAATGACATGCAAGTTGAACAATGTACATGAAAACATAAAACTAAGTACAGAACTGGATTGTTTTAGCAAATGCCCAAACACCTTCAGAAGTCTAGCTTTGCAGAAGCTATAAATCATACTTCTGTTAGACCTAATATATTAGTATAAATCTTTGTTAGAAAAATAGAAGGATATTTTATTATAAATAAATATACTTTACACATACTGCTATAGGCTAAATTACACTCTGTAAAACATTAATGGAATAAATATATCTAAATTCAGTTTCATTTACATATGTATAGAAGGGCAAAATCTGCCAATAAAAACCCGGGTGATTAATTTAAAAAGAAGCAGTCACAGCAGGAGACTTGGTACCTGTTGGCAAATGTGGTCCCACTGAGCATTCAGATCTTTTAGCTCTGACTCTATTCTGGAAGCAAATTCTGGCTCTGCTTCACTCTTCATTTTCTTCCCAGTCTCATTAACACTGTTCAAACTGGGCTGGATTGTCTGGATATCATTTACTAAAGCCTAAAGGAAGAGCAGAAGTTTAGGCAAGCAGAATTCACACAAAGTTTCAGACATGGTATCCCCACAGGAAAATGTGTCTGCATGAGATTCTGACTTGTCTGGGGTCCAGATCTCCAGTCAAATGAGCACAATCAACAGACTTATCTATGAAAAGAAATTAAAAAGGAATGACCAGCTGCAATGTGGCAAGCTGGTTTGTACCTAATAAAATAATGCATTTTTTAAATGTTATGTATGCACTATAAATATATACAAATATGATGTGTACATATATCTCTTAAAATGCTTCTCTGCTGTTGATTGAAAATGTGAGAAATACCTTGATCTTTTATTCACATTTCTGAAAGAACATTCCATTATAATGGTGAAAATAACGATAATTCTTATTTAAATAATGGCTAAGAGAAAGTTTGAGAGAACTTGCAGTTCTGTAAGATCACTGGGCATGTATTATTTCATAGTATTTATACATCCTGCCAGAAAATTTACAGAACTTGTAAATTCCACTAAGCATATAGACAGGGGCCATCATGGATTACAAGATTCACTGCACTTACACACTCTGTTGGGACAGGAAGAATTTGTAAAGCCTGTGATGGAAGTACAATATTTCATGATGCTTTAAAACTCTGCCGGGATAGCATCCTGAAACTTGTAAGTTTATTGAAAAAAGAATGGATATAACTCACAATACCTGCAAGTTCTTTTTGTACAGTCAGAAAAGTTTGTAAATCACACGAGTAACAGATACAGAAAAAATATTTTTTTGGCACAGATTATACAGATTAAAAAAAGAAAAAATGCAACACTCATAAGCTCAACAAAGTAAATTAACAGTGGACTTTAGTGGCTAGTGACATATTATTTCCTGTATTAAAAAAAAAAACAAAAAACACTTCAATATCTGCCTCCTTCTGGTATTAAAGTTTCTTTGTTTTAACTGAATTTTCCTTCAAACCCAGGACATGAAAAAGGTTCAAATACACTGCAATCCCCTTACTACATGATTTTTTTTCCTTTTTAGGAACAAGAATCATTTGTGTAACTTCTATATAAACCCAGCTCATAGAGAAGAGTTGAATAACTGCCAAGCAGGCAGGTAATACTCACTGTGCATTGCTCAAGTTGCTTTTCCAGTGCTTCTGAGTCTCCAAGGGCAGGCCACTCTTCTTTCAGAAAAACATCCACTTCAGCCATCCACTTCTTCAGTGTTTTGGTGTCATTCTGTGTATTAAAAAGACATTTCATTGCATCACACAAAACCTGACTGGCAAGTGTGTAATTCATCCTGACACTACAACAAAAACTCATTGCAATGTAATTTAAACATTATTGAACTGTCTGAAAATACAAACACAGCAAACAAGTAAAACCAATTTTACCTGGGTTTATCATCAACACTTTAACCTGCACTTTGAGCATTTCTGACCAAGTTTAAAGTGTCTATGAGCAGACAACCTTATGGCTCCAAAATTTATGCCTTCTAGATATCATTTGTGTTTAGATACTGCATGCTTGTTCATTGGTTCCCTCTATGGCTTCAGATTACTCATACTTGGCATTCAGGCTCACCCATCAAATGTTCTGTGCTTTCATTTAAACTTCATACTTCTTTTGGAAGTTATATGCTCTAGTGACTATTTTTCTACCAGAGCACAGCACAGTAAAACACCCTTACTATTCAGAGTGAAAAAAGCCAATGTAACTGAAAGAGATTCACTTCAGAAACTAAAATCATATAATGAGTCAATGAGTCATTTCAGTCTCTCAGTTACTGTTCCTAGCATTAGAATAGGAATATTATTTCCATAGCCTTTCTTTAACTCTTGCAGCTAGCAAACAAATCTTAACATCAAATATTTGAAAAGAGGGAATGTTACCAGTCCAGGCAACATTACATAGGTAATCTAATAACTTGAAAAGTAGAATGAGATTTAAAAAATACCACTTAAAATTACCTCAAAATGCCATCTTCGATAATCAGATGCACATATTAAAATAAAACACATATATGGCAAAAACTTTAGAAGTAAATTATAAAGCATTTTTTCATCAAACTATTTTCATCACCAATGAAATACACATTGATATCACATGCTGAATGCAAAGCTGAATTTAAGCACAAAAAAGGATGCTAGAATAGAGACTGTATCCTAAAAAGTATATAAATATGCCTTAGTAATGATTATGAGACAAGTAACAAAAGGAACTTTTCCTTAATGTAACTGATATACTTAAAAAACCCAAGCTAGCCTGGAAAATGAACTGAATTATTAAAATTAATCATACAAAAATTATCAATATACTCCAGAATGTCAATTACCAAAACACTTGAAATATCTACTGTGCATTTCATTATCCAACAGTAAAAATAGTTCAGAATCATAATTCATGATGAAACTTTAATACCTTTACAAGAATACTTTCAGTACATTAATGTGATAAAATATTTATCTAGTGGGATTTTCTTAAAAAGAGATTAGTCTCCTGCTACCAATGAAGATCAAATGTATGACTCACATTTTTAATCAGATTTTAAATGCATTTTGTTTATGAACACTGATTTCATCATATCCTATACTGATGCATTCCATAAATTACAGCAGCTAAAACAATAATCTGGATGAGAAGTCATTCAACAAGCTCAAAAGACAATAACTTTTATATTAGATATGTACCAGAGGACTTTCAGCAATAAATATAAGGGGTAAAATTTGTGTGCATCAACAGCTCATGCTGCTTTGAATACTTTACATGAGCATGGCCATGATGCTCAGGACCTTTATAAGACCAGTGGGAAAAGCTCTAAATTTGATGAAGGGTTGGAAGTGAAGGCAGGAGGCAAAGGGGAAGAAAAAAACAAAAGTTTGAATTTCTTAAGCAAAGTGACCTGCTTTTTTATGTGGAACTGTTTTGGGAGTAGGGTAGCATCTGTGAGGAGAGGACAGGTGCTGTTCTGTGCTGAACACAGACAGTTCCAGCTTCCCCCTGTGGAATCATCACTGGACATGGCTGATGATCAGTGGTAATGTAGATAAAGGGCAAAAATGTCCAGCAGAGAATGAGACAAAAAAAAAAAAAAAAAAAAAAGAGAAACAGCCCTGCAAAATGTGAGAAGCAGCCCTACAGACACCCAGGTGAGGCTCCAATGCTGCCATTCCAAATACTGAAATACACTTCTGTTTTCTGGAAAGTGCTGACAAGATACTATATTACAGGTGACTTTAATTATGCAAGTGAATTCATTAAAGTCAATATGGTACAGCTACTTCAGATGCATGAACTAGTGTTTCAGCTACATTGAAAAAGAAGTAGAGGAACATTATTTGCAATTTTTAATGAAATTAGAGCTTTTTGCTAATCAGAAACAGCCACAAAATCAGAATTCAAAGTAAAATCCACACTCATCAAAATCGAGCAGACATTTAAACACGTTTTTTGTCATGTTTTGATATCTCGCTTTGGTGTTAATTCCTGTAAGCACCTAAATGTGTTCTGCCTTAGTCCCACAGCAACAAGCCACCAGGTATAAGCAGAGGCTGAAAAAGTGTGATGAACCTGGAATCGCTGGAGTTTGGTCAGGCGCTCCTCCAGCTTCTGGGAATGCTCGGCCAGCTGTGCCGAGAGCTTCTTCCAGCGGCCAAGGACCACGTCCACCTCGGAGCGGTAACTCTGGCTGACCTCTGCAGGGGCTTTCCTGGACAGCTCTTCCACAGTGCTGCTGAGATAGCTCAGCCCTTTCTGCTGCTCTTGCAGAGAGCTTTGTAGAGCCTGTGAATAAGAAGCAAGTGGAATTCATGTGCGAGGCAATTCTCTTCGTTTCACAAACACAGCAACACACAGAGGTCACCTTTGCTAAAAGGTGCAAGGGCACAATTTACTGAGCAATTTGGAATTGTTTTTCTCTTACAATGTGGAAGGTTTTTTTAGTTGAACTGGCAATATAACCAGAGGTACTTATACTTGTTAATAGATGTGATCTACATACATTTCATTAATTTGAGATAGGAATTTGCTATGGCCCTGATAATGACACTTTCAAAAGAACCACAACATGGAGAAAAAAATAAACTTAGAGAACTGATTCTGTGATACATTTTTTTATAACTTCTCAAAAACTTTTGTAATTCTCAGCCCACATTTACTTCATCTAGTTTTTTTTCTATATTCTATGTTTTATTTCTGAATATGCATCAAACAATATGTTCATTAGCCATCTGATTGTAGAAACTCTGTCAGACATTGAGATACAGGGAAGGTTTGTAGCCACTGGCAAAATTTGTTCCACATTTGTCTACTTGTAAATTTGACAGGAAACCTGTCAAAAGACTGTGCTGCATTTTGCAAATCAGAATAGTTTTCCTGTCAGCACTGGGAAATGAAATTACCTAAATCTTTACTACCAGAACTATTATCAAAGGAATATTTTATATACCATGGGGAAAAACAAGGGCTTTTCCTTAACATTTTCAATATCTTATAAAACTGCTTTCAGGTGTAAATACCATTTTAAATTCCTTAACTTCAGGAATCAATATAAGCAAGCAACCACCATATCCTGAAGCCCTGGCTTAAAACCAAAATGAGCATTATTTACTCAACATCCACAGGCTTCAGCAGAGTCATATACCAAGCTAGAGCTCTGTTCTAAACTTCTCATTTAAGACATTTTGCCCACAGCTTAATCACTCACCTTGAACTCCCTGAGTCTCTGCTCCATGATTTCATATTCAGCAATTGCAACCTGAGGCATGGAGAGTTTAGTTTCTGACTGCTGCATCCACATAAGTATAGTGTTCATTGTCTCCTTGTAGTGTGCAGGAGGCAAACTGTCAAAAACTACATTCAATAGGGGAAAAAAAAAAAAGGGAAGGAAATAAAAGGAAGGAAGGAAGGAAATAAAACAATTTTTCGCTTCACTATTTGGTTTACTGACAGAAGACACTTGGTAAAAGACCAAGCCTGATTGAATTCTACAGCTGTTTTGCAAGACATTGCAACAGGCCCTGTGTTTATCAGAACTATAAATAAAATGTTGGAAGCAAAAATTATTTTTAAAAAATTTTGAAAAACCAACACACTTCTTCTAATGTTGGAGATAACTCTACCATTTTATGAGTTGTGTCATTTGGCCCCATTATTATAGGTCAGAAGACAACTTATATGGCCAACACAACTATTTTAAATATGTGTGTCCAGAGACCAACAGACAAACCACTGTACTTAACCTACAATCTAATTTCAGAAATGTCTTAAAAGCTATGTTAATATGTTCAATGTTTCTGTTCTAGCAACATGTTCCATTTAAGACATCTGTTAAAAGCTTAGAAAATTAATCTTCCTTCTACAATAAAGTTGAATTTTATTGAACTGTGCTTATTGTGTCAATATTACAGCTACTGCAAATAGACAACATCTGGCACACACATAAGCAACTCATTAGCAGATAGATTCCCTCTGCCATCAACAACAGTTGTCTCTATACTGACTAAAAAATGTGTAGACAAATAGCATGTCTGGTTGGAACTGAAACATTTCCAATTTGTTCATAATAATGAATATAAAAGCTAAAAAATGTAGCACCCATTTGTATCTCCTGTATTCTCCTCAATATTCACTGGTGTTTCACAAAGAAATGTACAGAACAATAATAAAGCTGTCAAAAAAAGTAGTTTTGACAAACAACACAGTTAAAATTTTTAAGTGCAAACTTGCTTACATCATACAACAGAATGCTGAATGCTTGGCAGACTGTACCTCAGATTTTAATCTAATTTTTTAGTTGATCAACAGAATGCTACATGAAAAAAACCTTTTATTTACAGTCAGATATAATGACTTCCCAAAATCAGAACAATCTCTCTTGTGAAGAATGCACATTGTATGGCAAACTTTCCTTAAAAAAGACTTGCCTGATGTGATTTATCACCTATATCTGGGTATTTACAAAAGATAGAACTTGGTACCAGGAAATACAAGAATTTCTTCCCTTGTGAGGTATTTTTGTTCACAGAAATCAATAGTAATATATTCTTGGAAATACAAACCCAAACATTTCCCATCTCATCCAGTAACATCTTAAATATTTTCTTTCCTTAGTGAAATTTGTATTGTCTTTGACTCATTTTATCCAAACAACAACTACTTTACAAGAGAACATACATTTAAGCTCTTCACTCCAAAGAAATGGAGATATAATTTGAGCAGCTCAGATATGTTAAAGAACTATAGAACTCTCAACTGCAGTTTTATTTAGAAATATGAAATGAAGTTTAGGGTTGTAATGTAATGTTTGACTTCTCTAAGTCATTTTTCCCTTTAAATGAGAAACAGATCTTATGACCAATGTATAACTTCAAGCATTTAAGTAAAACCAGCTATTTTTGGTAGTACTGAAGAACAGATGGAAACTGCTATAGCAAACTCCACCAAATTGTATCAAATTTTAATCCAGTAACTTTGCCAATAATATTAAAAATTTTAAAACCATCCAAACATTGCAAAACATTTCATTCAATTGTAATGAGTTTTGTTTCCTGCTATTGGATGGACTAAATAGGAGTCCAAATGGGATGACAGATATTGATTTAACCAAACTAATGTCTTTAAAATTTAGTTATTAAATATTAATTTTAGAGAGCATTGCTGAGTGTACCTATAGTTTTCCCATTTCACTTTTCCAGATTACTACAGATTAGCAATAATGAAACACTTTTTGATTCTTTAACATAGACAATGTGTCAGCATTTTCATCCACAAGGAAGCAGATTAACTTTTAGGATGGCACTGAAGAGCCTTTATTATTTTAGCAGCACATGATGGCAATGGTGAGAATTCAGTCAAGCTCCCCCAGTGGGATTCACATTACCCAGTTATAACTGTCTAAATAATCTAACTCATTTATGGCCTCTCTGTGGGCAATATGTATCTCTAAATTCCCCATGCTAATAACAAAATCCCATGTTTAAGAATTGTTTCTTTTTATCTTAAAATTTGCTTTGTGATACTAATATTTATGGACTAAAGTCCACCCAATAAGCAAAACTCCATTAATATGGATTCTGATGTATTATCAAAAAAAAAAAAAAACCAAAAAAACCCCAACAACAACAACAACAAAAGAACTGGCAATGAGAAAGATCTAGTATGTCCTCTCAACATGGGCCTGGTTTAGATATAGCAAAACTAGGTCCATGGCAGAACAGTAACAAAATATCACAGAGGGAAATCACAAAAGTGTTATTGTGAAACATCAGAATACAGTTCCCATCCCAAAGGGGAAAAATGTTTTTGTATTCATCCATTCCACTTGTAGGAAATGCATTTTGGTGTGACTGACATTGTAAGCCCTGGGAACTGACAGGCAAACACATTTGCACTTATATATTTCTTTGAGAGAAAGTCCATACATGTGGAAACAGAATGTTCAAATAGTTAGGATTTATTTCTAAGAAACAGAACTATCTAAACATTTTCCAAATAAGTAAAATACTTTGTTTTTCCTTACTGCTTCCTTGGTTTTTGTGAGCAGATTTTTCAGTCAAAAAGATTTTCCCAAATCAGAAATTAAATGGGAATATAATTATCTCAACAACAATCAAATCACACTGGATAGGTTGGAATGTGTTTCTCCTGCAGTCATTACAAATCCCACTGTTCATCACACCATCATGAAAGACAATAAATATAATCTATGGGGCCATTTCAGTAAAGACTTATTCCCTGAAATAAATTAACAAGATTGAACTTCATGTATTTCCAATAAAATTCTCTGCAGTAGTAAAACCAGGCTGATGTTTTCACAACTTTGTTTTATTATGTTGTAATACAAATACTTGAACCAATTCATTAATAGGTCTTTATTAATAAAAGTTGTGATTTCCTTCTCCTACATTTTTAACCAGAAATTCTCACAAGGAATCTTGCATAATACTTGATCAATGTTATGCAAGTGATTTAAATCTTCCAATTGTCTTTGTTATAAAGCTCTTGAAAGAAACAGAAGGGAATATTAGAATCACAGTGTGGTTTGGGTTGAAGGAACCTTGAAGATCATCCAGTTCCAATCTCCACCATGGGCAGGGACACCCACTAGATCAGGCTGCTCACTCCCCGTCCAACCTGGCTTTGAGCACTTCCAGGGAAGCCCTTCTCCAGTTCTACAGGAGCTTTTGTAACAGTAAATATATTTTAAAAACACAATTATTTTTTAGGTGGGTTTGTTTTTCATCCATAAAAATATTTATTTTTACCACTGAGGAAAAGGACAAAATCACCTACAGAGTAAAGGACATTATCTCATACACATTCATTTCACAGGCTGCTTTGTCCTTTTGATCTTGATTTAAATAAAAAATAATTACCAGAGGAAATGGATGGTGTGAAAAAAAGAAAAGAAATTGCTTGCATGCTACTTATTACAACAATACATTCTCACACACATCTGAACTGTATCTTCAGTTTGAAAGACACATTTAAAGAAGGTTAAGGAAACTTTATCCCTCAAAATCAAATAGAAATTAATATTTTTGCTACTAAATCATAGCTCAGTTCTTAAAGAAAACTTTCAGTTATGAAGTTTTCAAGATACTTTCCTAAATTTTTCCTTCCTCAAGTATAGAAAGATTTGTGAAAGATTATGTATCATTACAATTTCACTGCCACTTATAAACCTTAAAGCATCAAAATAAGTTAGCAGTTCAAAGTTTTAACCAAAGCAGAATAATTACAGACTAAAACTCTAAATGGTCATCATACTGTTGCAGTTACTGTAGTTTATTATCTTATACAATTATGCCAAGTTTGAATTGCATGAGGTCTATGCAATCCAACACTCCAATACAATCCAATACTGTACTTATGGATTAGAGAGAACAATAATGTTCATGTAAAATAATTTTAAGCATGGCATGGGTAGGTAAATAAAAAGTCTAAAGAATCTTGACATGATGCAGAAGGTAAAAGCTTTCTAAAGTATCTCCTGAAATAAACAGGAGAAACATCATTTGAATGCAGATGAATAATTTATCATTAATAACAACAGCAATGATGACAATGATGACTTCACCTTTAGGAATTACAGATTCTGCAAAGGTAGAATCAGAACTTGAAAGAAAAGCACAGTGCATAAATTTATAAAGCAGACAAAAATGGAAATATATATGACTTTTTCTTTGCCACCTCCACCTTGATACTTTTAATTTCACTTGTGACAAAAGCCTTTTTTTTAGTTACTTGCTAAAAGTCCAACGATTTTCCAATTTCCCTCAGAAGAACATGTATCTCAGTGAGAACATGTATCTCCATCAAGGCCACGACTGGATAGCAGCTCAATGCAGCGAGACTGAAAAGCAGAAGCACCTTAATGGAATTCACTTAAGTCCCAGATCTAGAGGAGTGCTGGAATGAATCAGCTGCCACCTGGGAGGAAGTTTGAACCAGGGAGTATTCACTTACCTGACACTGACTGTCAGCTCTCCCTGGGCTCAGGGGGAACGGGAGCCTGACCATGCTGCTCCCTAGAAATCTCTCGGATGTAGCTGCAGTTCGTTTCAAGACAAGTAAATATAAAGTACAAAACCTCCTTTTCCACCAGGGCATTACAAAATGTAAGAACCTCCTTGGGAAATCAGGTTATTCCTACCCAAATCCTTGCCAGCATTGTCTATTTCACTCCCTTGTGTAGATTACTGAACAGTTTTAAGCTCAGTCTGACCTTTAATTTTTCTATATAGCAATATTCTAGACATTTCTCTAAATGTGTTTGGGGAGAAGAGAGAGCTGGATTGCTGCATACATCACATTCAAAATGACATATGGATATACAGACATTCTGTAAAGTGCAAAAAATGGGATTGTATTTGTTAATATTTAATGAGATTGCATCTCTCCTAACCAGCACTACAAAATAATTTAAAAAACCCCAATCAAACAGGTTTCAGAAATAAAATTAGGTTTTATGATTGGAAATTCTAATCAAATCTTGGAGAAAAACATGTAAGAAAATCTGAGTTAGTCTTTAGTGTTGTTTTACTGACAAATCTGCAGCAGAGAGAAACTACTAAGCATTCCTGAATGTTTTAAAAAAACCCCAAAACTAAGCTGCCATCACTTTCAAAAACCAAAATTAAAACCTAACCAAACAAAAAATATTTGAGGAAGACAATTCCCAAAATTAGAGAAAACGGTTTATAAGAGAAAATTTCTCTTGAACAACAGAACACATAAATACCCTTATCCATCAGAAAAGATAATGAAGCAATGGAAGATTAACAAAAAACAAACAAACAAACAAACAAAAAAACGCTCACAAAAACCCTAAACTTTTTGTGAGAGTCAAAAAAACATATCTTTTTGTCTTAAAAATAAACTTTAATCATGAATCAAAAAAAGAAAAATATTTTTAAACACATTTAGGTGTTTTTTTTTTAGGAAAGAAAAAAAAAGGATCAAATATTTTAACTGATCTGCAATACATCATTCAGTCCTCAGAAGACTTTTCCATCTGTAGGCAATAATTAATTAGAAATAATGTATGTAAATAAAAGATGGAAAGATGCAAAGTACTAAAACAAAATTTCTATCTTTTATATTAAAGTAAGGCCAGAATAAAGACACAGGATATGGCCCATCTGTACAACACAAAAAAAGGAGTAACAACTGTTCAGGACTCCATGCAATATTGATTAGGAAATGTCTTTTCTCTTGCACTACAGGAGACTCTCCCCAGCCTGAGCAGGGCTTCCACCTCAGGACAGCTGCTCCTGCAGCTGGCCAGGGCACTGGAGGAGCTGATTGCAGCCCAGGCTGGGGAAGGAATACCCAGGAAGAACTTTACTAAAGCCCATGGCATTACAGGTCAGGCACTGAACAGTATTTACATTACTGGACCAATCAACTGGTTAATTCATGGCCTCTCACCACAGTAAAATTTGATGTGGCAAGCCAGACAACTGTGGAAGTTTAGACAGAGAAGAATTCATAAAGAAGCCAGCACTTATGCTGCATTTCTTCATAAAGAAGTCAGCACTTATGTTGTATTTCTGTTGGAAGAATGGCAACTTATTTCAGCATATAAAATGTTTTTTACATCTTGCCTGTAGTTTATCTTGAATTTAGAGCAATGAAGAAACTTTACACTCCTTAATGTTAAACTTCTACAATTCATTCTTTCATCACTTGCAATGGGACACTTGCATTTTATTTCTTCTGTTCTCCCATGCATCATCAACTCTTCAGTTTGCATATGTGGGCACATGTGAAATAACTACAGAAGTGCAGTAATGTAGTATAGAAAAAAACAATATTCAAAACTCTCTGTGAAAGAATTTAGGAGGAATATTAGAAAAATCCACTAGAAGGAGCTAGCACTATGTCAAATTTCAAATCAGTACAACAATTTAGACATATCAGTGGTTTAAGGGGCAAATAATATCTTTGTTGTGTGAAAAAGTTAAATTTGCATTCTTTTTTGCCTGATACTTTATTAATTTCATAAGCTAATACAGAAAGTGTACAGTAATTACTGATATGCTACGTATCATTAATTAGGAATAGTTAACTTCCTATTTTGGTATAGCATTTTGTCCTTTTTGAAAAATTCATTTTACTAAAAATATCATAAATAATGTTAGAACTGGCGGTAATGTGTTCTGTCTTGCAATTAAGAAAGAGTTGGCCACAGGATGAAAAACTAGATTTGCTAAGGTGGCTGCTGTCTTTGATAAGTCTTTGAGTTCAATTTCTATTCTGTAAAAATCTAGAGCAGATTCACTCCTGCAATTAAGCTGTCTTTCCTCTCTACTGACTGACAGAGATGGACTGCCTTGTCTTATAATCCAGATAAACAAAGACAGTTTTATGGTGCCAAAAAGTATCATTGAGTCTGTCCATAAACATACTAACAAGAGGAAGTTTGATGGCAGAACTACACTGAGTGGAACCTTTGCTTCTGAATAGTGCACCTTTCCTTGATTTCTTAATAAAAAATATGGAATCAACTGATAATTTTTGAAAGACTAATTCAATTGCAAAAAAGAGCACCTGAATTGCACTACTGGTTTAGTATCACAAAAGCAAATACAAAACTGGGAGAGCAAAATATAAACACCTATTGTATGTGTGCTAGTCAGGCAAATTGACTTCTTGTCAAGAACACTTACTGGTCTGTAGCTGCTTTTCTCTGGCATGCATGTCAGCAAATATTTGTTTGAAATGGCTGGTAAAAGCAGCAAGGTCAGCATCCAGAAACACTGGTGCTTGTTCTTTCTCTTTGAGTGCTTGACTTTGAGCCTTTAGCCGTTCAATCTGAGGCTGCAGGGTCGACATTCGAATGATTTCATCCTGCAAGTGAGAACAAAAAAAAAAAAAAAAAATCAAGGTATGGCTACACAAGAGATGAAAACGCTAGTGCCATGAAATCACCACTGTTTCAGTGCACATTACACAACTGTTCTGCTTCCAAATACATCAGTTACAAAGCACATCAATTCAACATTTTAAACCTTTCCTCACAAATCAATACTTCTACTCCAAATAACATTGTTGATTCAAATCACTGCTTAAAGCCACCTTAAAGTCACTTTCAAATGATATTTTGCTCAAAGAAAATAAGAATGATTGTACAATAAATTTTCAATCCTAAGAAACATCTTTTTCATGTGAAGATGGGAAGAGAAAAACACCACATGTACCATTACCCTGGACCCAGGTCTGTTATACTATGTATAGACTAAAATGAAGTAGAAAAGGAGAAATGAAGATACCCAGTGATTTCTAGCAGCCTCACAGTAACACATTAGAGGTTGAGGTTAAGATTAGGATAGCACATAGCAGCTGGAAGGAGAACATCTATTCCAATGGCCTGACTACTTCAGGGCTGACAAGTTAGAGCACATTGATAAGGACATTTTCCAAATTGCTCCTACAGACTGACAGGCTGGGGGCACCCACCACCTCTCCAGGAAGTTTTTTGGTTATGCTCCTCAAACACCCTCCCAACTCCAGTTTAAACCTCCCCTGGCACAGCTTTGAACCACTCCTATGCATCCTGTGCCTGGATGCCAGGCAGAAGAGATCAGCACCTCTCTCTTCTCTGCCCTTCTCAGGAAGTTAGAGAGAGCAATGGGGTTGTGCTATTATACCTTGACATGTGCAACTACAAAATATAAAAGAAATTAGCAAAGAAGCCAAATGTACAGTTCATAGCAGAGATATTCAAAGAAAAGTTTTCTGCACAGGAACAGAGACGTCTGTAGGCACAATGCTATCTTGGAAATACCTGAAAATTAAAGTAATAGCATAAATCTCAATTTGGGTTTCAATATTTTCTGGTTGAGAGTTTCTGGAGTCAGAGATTTCCTAAAGTCAAACTTCTACAAGTATATCATGCAATTTATAATGCAATACTACACTTCAATATATTGCTGTTAATCAGTATTTGCTTGTAAGCTCTCCACCCACAGAGCTGTCTACAGTAAGAGAGAGAAGCAAGTTTCTATGGTGGTACATCACACAAATAAAAACAATTAGGGAGAATTAGAAGTGAATTCGTGTGACAGTTTTTTGTTCAACTCCTGTGATTCTCTCATACTGTGACAGAAGAATATTCCTCCATTTGACTACACAACCCACACTCAATCAAAACCCAGGGTATATAAGAAGTAAAGTGGCCTGCAATGGCAGAATTTTGGACTTGAAAACAATGCTCAGGCACAGATTCTTAAAAGAGTTGAAGAGCAACGTTTTCCTCATGAGGAACCAAGGAGGTGAAGAACAACATTTTCTTAATGAGGAACCAAAGAAAAAGATTTTTACATGAAAAAGACTTGAGGCCCACAATTCCCTCTAAGTGTCTAAGTATCCTAATAACTCAATATTTGGGGCAGATTTTTAAAGACCCATATCCTGGGTTCTACTGCCTCTTTATTTCTTTACTGGTCTTTCCTTTCCTTGAACAAATATTTTTCAAAAATTACTTTGTAAATCCAAGGGGTGCATTTACCATTTTTATTGTGAAACATTGTAGGTCATAAATCTGTCCCACTGTTGGAACACCTGTGAAGCACAATATCATCAAAAAACTTGAACAGTTTCTAACCTTGCATCTTTCTAACTGAGCTTTTACTGTAGCAGGATCTGTTGCTGGTGTGGGTTGTGTTCTCAGCCAGTTTTCTGCAGCAATTGCTGTCTGCTCCAGTTGCTGCAGCTGGGAGTAGAAGTCAATGATGTTATTTTGGTACTCCAGCCATGCCAGTCTTTCACTCAGCAACTGACAGAACTCAATCCAGCGGCTCTTCAGCTGCTCTGAGGCTTGTCTAATGTTGTCAGGATTCAGACCCTCTAGAAAAACAAGAGAAGATGCTTAAAGAAAAACAAGTTGCATAGAAAAGGAAAAAAAAGAAAGTAGGATAGTTGAACAATTGAGTTTCTCTATTTGAGAGCTCATAAATCCAGTTAACGATTTATCACCAAATAACAGTTCTGAATCTACAGATGTTACACATTAGTGGGGAAAGCATATAAAAAATATTTAAAGTTGCTGCCTGGGTACTTTTGTTGCTATGGGAATGAATTATAAACTACATTAAAGTACAAGAATGGGAATAAAGCAGAAAGTAGAGATAGAATACATAAAGCTAATTAAAACTGCTGTAAGAAATAACCACATGCCCCACAGCTGGATTTTGAAAACTATGCCTGGACTGAAATTAGATTTTTAATGTACAAGACTGTTGTTGGCTTTTCTTCTATAAAAAGACTGATTACAATTAATAGGAGCTATATTCCACAGTTATTTAGAGGTTCATGGCAATCCAACCCATATATTTTGAATTATACGTTATTTTGGAAATACCATAAACACAGAGGAATAAACAAAGTACCAGATCAAATCACCATCTAGGCTAGTCCTGAGTGTCCAACAATGACCATAAGGAGACAGTAAGAAGACAGCCAAGAAACCACAGGTGATGCTTCTCTATGGCTATTTTCAAATTGAATGGTTTCTCTGATGTAGTTTGCCTATTCCTGTCTGTTGTTTAATAATCATGCTTATAATAAAGTTCATAAAATAAAACTGACTTTAGTTATTGCAGACAAGATAATTATTTAGAATAATTAAAAGGTAAAAGAAAATTTCTTCACTTGCTGTGAAGAAAGTAAAGCAATACATATGAAAGATAAGAAAATGTGTCTTACCACAATTCATAGTCACTCTGTAATTTGAACTCAGAATGACCTCAAAATAGTATTAACCTAATCATCCCATTTATTTTTCAATGGAAGTTTAAATGTAGTCCCTAACATTTTCTAAATTGTAATGACATGGCATGGCCATAGGGCCAACAGTGATTTCAAAATGAGTGAAACTCTGAAATCACTGAACAGTGCCATATGCTTAAGAATACTGTTTATAATATCATCACATAGTCATACAATAGCCAACCACTTAAACAGAAGCTACGTTTTTAATAAAATATTAAAAATAAGATTACTTTTCTTTAAAGCAAGTTTAAAAGCAAATGAGACAAAAACCTTCTGTGCTCCACTTCTGCAATCTTTGATACCCTACTGAATATGGGTTTTCATGTTTGCAATCTGCCCTCCAAATCTACAGGAAAATTTCTTTATCAGGATTAAAAAATTGTAAAGTTCATGGCAGTTTTGGAAGGTAGTACCTAGGAAATAGAGTCCTAATTACAGATAATTGCTGTAGTAAAAAGCAGTAAAAAGTACAAGAATTGTTTTATAATAAAATATTATAAGGAATTGCCATAATGCATGCTATATGGTAAACCACACTATATGATAATCAGGGATCATGTCTGCTGTGGAGCATCATAATGCTCTGGCAAATCATGCTCTGGATCCAGCTCAGGGCTATTTCATTCAGAGTTGCTTGGAAACAGACTGTGCAGCAACCTGATAGCAGCTCTCTGGATATGCTTTGGCTCTGGGATGGTGCCCCAGCCAAACAAATTGTACAGCATTTCAAAAAGCAAAACTACTGGGAAAATAGAAAGCCCAGTACTACTGGGAGATAATGGGTGGTGGTTGGAGCAGCTCCACATCCACATTATACTCAAAAAAAACCTGAAAAGCACATTTTAAGGACTGATCAAGGATATAAAATGAACTTTGAAGCATGAAGAGGTAAAAAATGATTTTGACACATCTTAATAAAATCCAACAGTGATCTTGTCTTCTGTGAGTGTGTGTGTGCATCTGGGGATGTGGTAGCATAGCTACATTTTCTAGAAGTTTAATGTCTAATGAGCATGTGAGGATGCAGAATAAACCTGGATGGCACAGCCCATTTGAATAACAACACAGACAAGAAGGCACACAGATACTGACTCTTAACAACAGCAAGAACATATGTATAGACAATAAGACTTTAACTGTGCTATATTTTGAACAATTGTTTCTGCTGTGATTTGGGTATAAAAATGCTGTAAATTCATAACAGAGAAAAGATTATCTTTGCCATTGTGTTCATTATTATCTCTGAACCTGGAAGACATTGCTTGTGAGTTTGGCAGACTAGATATAAAAGGATCACTTTATTTATTCCTCCTTTCCTTTCTTTTCAGCTCCCAAGTACCCTTAGGCAAGATTATAATTACCAGAAGTGCAGTCATGGATTCTCCACATATAATACTTTTCACTGCACTGTTTTCTTCTAGGATTCAAGACTGTATTTCAGATGAAAATCTAGATTCACTAGATCCTCCTTTCTTATTTTGCTCATAGGTCCCTCTTCACATGACAAATTTAAATATGTGAAAATAGCCACTATTAGTCGATTTTTCTTTACTTATTTTTTTTAACATCTAACCTTTGAGTCTAAATGTGAATCCATAAATACATAGAGAAAGAAATGTTTTTGCTCTTCATGTTCCTGAAATGGACAGTACTAAACTGGTTTATGCAGAGTCCTGTTTGGTAAAATATTGCAGAGGAGGACTTTCATTAGGCAGAATATCCTACTGTAAGGAAGATAAAATCTCCATACCATGTGATTCATTTCAAACAGGATGGAATAAAATGGCTGTTACTTGAACTTGAGATCATTCGGGAAAGTCTGACCCATTGGGGAAAATTAAGAATTACACATGGAATGGAATCATTAGGGTTGGAAGGGAATTCTGGAGATTACTCAGTCCAACCCCCATGCCAAGGCAGGGTCACCCAGAGCAGGTGACACAGAATCATGTCCAGGTGGGGTTTGGAATGTCTCCAGAGAGGGAGCCTTCATGACTTCCCTCAGCAGCACTGGGTTCCAGTGCTCTGCCACCTCCAAGGAAGAGAAATGCTTCCTCTAGTTGAAGTAAAACTTTCTGAATTTTAATTTATTACTCCTTAATTAAAGTGCATTATTTCTTGTCCTATTTGAAACTTTCTTCTGTGATAACTACTAACTTCTGGACTAACTTAAGCACCTTTACCAAGACATACAAAAAGTGCACAAGCCAGCAAAGAAACAATATAAAACCCATTTTCTGGCAAAACGTTATTTTATGAATAGTAGTTGGTTCATAATCATTTCATGTTTCACATTCTAAAACCTTCTGGTATAATCATTGTATAAATATACTGTACCCAGAGGAAACAGATCATTATCTGAAGTGCATCCATTAATTTTATTACCTTGTATACTGCACATAATAAATTGTGCCTGAATATTTTAATTGTGCAGCACCTCACATGCAAGTGCTTTGGAATTGCCACTTAATATGAAATATTTCTTGTTAAGTGCATCTGTCATTTGCACAGTTCTGTGATAGAATAATGTAATATTATTTGGTTTCTGTAGCTCTTGACTCTTGTGTAACTTACAAGATAATGTATTTCTTCCACAGAATGGTGGCATTTTAAAATTACATGTTTTATTACAACAAATTGATTTGTATTCAGTTTAATGCTTCCTGTCAAAATTCTCTGATTATTCATTTTGATGTCCTGTTTATTTTATTCTAAACTACTGTAATAGCCAACTGTCCACTCCAACTGCTAAACTACTTCACTTATGCATCAACAGATTTTTTTATTCTACTTTATAATATGATTTAGTAAAGAAGAACAAAACAGATTTTTTTTTCCTAGAAATAATGGTAAACAGAATATGTAAGTTTTCACTGATTGCAATCATCAATCTTTGACAACATGAGCAAGGAGAGGCAGAGCACAGCCCATGAGGGTGGCTGGGTAAAGAAGCATCCACCAAAAACCACCAGTGATTTCCCCCCTGTAATGGGAAATGTCCTTCAAATGACAATGTCCAGACATCCTGCCTACAAACACAGGGACAGTTGTGCTGTGGGAGAGGACAGATCTTTCCAGGGCAAAATATTTCTGCTGTCAATGGCTGACAACAGGTCTAGAAAAGTGTCCTGTGTAAATATGTTTCCTAAGAATATTTCCCTCTGCTAAGGAACAAATAAATTAAACCTTAAATAAACCATTCAAATTATCTCTAGAATCCAGGTTTTTTTAACCTACTCTCTCTCCTATCACAGAAAAAAAAAAAAAAAAGGCAAGAAAATAAATATAAATGATTCAACAATGGAGTTCACCACTATTCTGAACTTTCTCTTATAATCCACCAGCGGTCTCATCTTTTTATGCTGTTTGTCTGTTACAATCAGAATCTTGTTTTTTCAACAAACAGAAAGAATATTTTAAATATTAAGTAAAGCCAGCATATTCAATGCCAGCATAATTCAAATCTTAAGGAATCTAATCATTATTAGCCCAGATCTAATTGACACAGAATAAGTAAAAAATTAACAATTCAATTAAAATTGTATTTACTTGACTTCTGAATTGATCGATACATCAAATCTGTTTGCCTTGTATGGTTCTTTAATTACAGATTATACTGCAAATGCATGACAATCATCAATGCAATCACTGACTCATTTCCCTAAAGAATAACAATGGCAGCATCATCATTTTTAATCTGTAATTTGTGGAAGTTAAAAAGGTAGGTTTTTTTTTTTATTATTAAAATAACATAGTACATCTTCCTTCCACTAGATGCTAAACTGCAGATCTCCCACAAATCCATACAGGCACTCTAATTAATTCCAGCTCCTTCCCATTTAATGGAAAACAGTTCCACTACTGGAACAGGAAGGTATAAAGGAATAGTTAGGCTGCTCCAAAAAAGTTATTTTTGAGATTCAGCAAATCTTTCTTCTTGTTCTTAGTGAATACAACAACCAAAAAAATTTTGATTAATTTACAAAAGACATAAACACTACAGAAATTTAGTTGAATTGCTGTGGAAAATATAAAGCTGCATAACTCTACTACAGTTTGAAATGAAGTTTTAAAGGTAATATTTTTCTTAACTTTTAGTTCAGTTTCAATTGAACTAAATTGCAACCATTACCTGCAATTAGATCATAATGATTGGAAGTAAAGGCAAATACAGAGTATGTTGTACACAAAAGAACAATGACTTTTAAATGGCAGTTAACTTCCTTTACCCTCAAGGAGCAATTCTGAGCATCTCACAAGATATTCCATTTGCCAATTCTTTGTTAAAATCATCTCATAGCTCTCACCAACTAATGGTAATTATTTATTCTACTCTCTGCTGCTGGCAATTACTGCATTAATTAACCATTCCAAACACTATTCTTCAATTTGCCTTTGCATTAGTGGAGCAGTGTAAATTCTGATAAATACTCAAGGTTTCACGTCCAGAGGAATTGTTTCTCTTTTCAAAGGGATTGTTTCCTCCCTAAAACCATGACAATAAGAGATCTTCATTTTCACAGCCAATTAATCTGTCAGCCACACTAGAATGTTTTTTCAACCAAGGCTACCACAACATAATACATAACCAAGACCTCAGAGCAGCTGACAAAGTTGAATAAGTTGATAAAGTCATGCTGGCTTAGTTAGTCTGCCCTAACAGTTGGAAGATGTACTTCCTAAAAAAAGAGGTGCAATTTGAGAAATACTGGAAATATTTCCATGCACATCTAGCTACATCTCAAACTACATTTTTAGCAGTATTCCATTCCAAGGATGGACCCAGGGACTCAAGGAGACAAAAGCAGAGTCTTGAGTTAAAACTCCATGGGACTAATGAAGACAGAATTCAGTCTATTTGATGCATGACATGGTAGGCACTACAGTGCAGGGTAAGCATTATTTAAGATTGTTGTGAGTTTGACAACTAACACCAAAATCAGTCATCATAAAGTACTACATAATCCAAAGAAACTAAACTGGAATTCTTGAGGTGCAGATCTGCATTTGTCCAAAGGAAGAGTGGGGCATGCCTGAATATGCCCTAGACAGAGTCTGCCAAAAATAGGAACCCCAATGGGTCAGCATGCAAATTTCAGATGCTTCCCTAAAATCATGTACAATCACTTCTCCCAGACAGAAAACATAAAAAGTCTGAACTTTTAATATCATCAAACATGGAGAAGTGCCCAAATTATTTCAAACAGGGTGCAGATGTTACCAAACTGACTTCAGTATATTCACGGAGTCTGGGAAGGGACTCACTGTAGCAATTGTTACAGTAATAATAATTAAATATGTCCTGCACATTAAATATGGTGTCTTTTAAAATATTACACCTTCATACTTAAGAAAATGATCGTAGGATTCCATCAAATTTCTTTAGCTTGACCAGTTAGTACCTCAGATTTAAAGCATTTTACTTTTAGCAATTTAATTATTAGTTATTCATTGTAATAATTTAAGAGAAAATATATGTTCCAAATGTCAGCTTACTCAGCATCTGTATTTCTAGTAATCTAATCAGTATGACAGATGTTGGCCCATTTTAATTATTTGATTGCAAGGCAAGATATTCCTTAATATTTAGAACAATGGCATGAGTTACAGTTTTATTTTCATTAACTTTTCCTTGGGTGTTGTTTTTTTATTATTTGAAAGTTCAAAAGGATGCTGTAATGTAATAATTTCTTTGGGGGAAAAAAAAAAGATAAAATTCTTTCACCAATTTTTCTTTGTTCAACAGTTGTATAAACTTTGACAATTATTATATTTGAAAAACAAAATGCCAAAAATTTCTTCCAAATGCCAATAAAGTATTATATTTTCTATGATAGAGAATATTACAGAAATACGCATACTATAAAACATACATTATATACTAAAAGTCAGGAAGTATTTTTCCCCAACTGGTTAAAGTAATGTCTTTGGAGCTGTCTAACTCAGATGTGTTAATGTACTTCAAAGCTTAGAGAACCCAGAAAATAAGATTACAACTTAAGTCTCTGCACAGAACAGATTGTTAATATACAATTCATTACTGTGAGTTTCTAACACATTTCTCTGCACGGTACTAAAGTGGTAATACTTTTTTTCTCTTCTCTAATTAACAGACTTAACATTCAGAAATAATAAAAGAAATATAAGGCAATATCACTTTACCCTTCCATTTAGACAGGATGTGCTAATATAATTCTTGTGATAAATATGAACCTGTTCGTTGATCAAATCCCTAAGAAGATTATCTAAAGCAACTCCCAAGTAATTACCATTCATCATCTGTTCCACCAGGGCCTCAGCTGATCTGCTGGCATCTTGCAGTTTTCTGTACTTCTCCGGCTTTTCTCGCTGGATGGCCTGCAGCACGACAGGAAAGGTATTTCAACGGAGGGATTCCATACTAGAAAGTGTTTAATCTCAGGGATGTCTTCTGATTTCTTGAGACTTTCTAACCCATCATATTGCCCTGACTGCCCCCCAGTTTGCAATGAAAGAGGCAACCACCATGAACCACACCCAGGAAGAGAATCAGTCAAAGTCAACTATAAAAACAGAGAGTCAGAACACAACAGAGCTGACAAATGACACATATCAGTATTTTATAGACACATAAAAGACATAGAAATTAAGAGCTATTTGAAGCACAATATTTCAGAAAGAAAATATTCATTTAAATTATATGCCTCATGGAAGAACAGATTTGCTTATTTTCATGGTATAAGCAAAAATTGACCATCCTCACCAAATCACAGGGATTCACAGTGATTGATCTACACAAACATCTACACTATCAAACCCATATAAGATTTGATTGCTTGTATTATTATTTTGTTTGAAAACAAAAGAACAACTGTAAAATGCATATATAGGACCACATGCAGCCGACACCCATATAAAGGCTATTAAGAAGAAGAGTTAATTGCAGATTTAATACAGGCTTCTCATTATGTTTTGTACTTAATACTCTTGATTCACCTTTCTGTACACAAAAATTGCTCACAAATGTTCAGGCCAGCTAATAAGGCCTAGTAAAGGCCAGCTGCTAAAATTACAAGATATAGTAGCAATCTAAATTTAAACATCATTTTGGGTCAGTAGAAATACTGATGGAAAGCAAACTCATTTTAGATCTTACAGCCCATCCATGCTGTCTTGTAATTAACACCATGAAGTCACTTCATTGATTTTAAACTAAATTAGTTGCATAATTAAGGTGCAGTTTAGAAGTTTGATACCCAAAATGAAACAGACTATATATCTCCCAGAGATCCTGACCAACAAAAAATCAATTCCCTCACTTTTCTGCAGCAGATAGACACATACAAGAGGACATGTCCACCCAAATCCTACATGATATATAAGGAAAGATAACACTTGGCCCTGGTTGCAGTTTCCCAGGCTGGCTGATCCCACTGGGCTTCCCCATCACCCTGTTCATTTCCACAGCAAAGTTAGATGCTGCATGACTTGAAAAAGGCTCCTTAAACTGAAAAGAAATCTCAAGCAGATTGTCTAAGAATTAATTAATTAAAAGAACCTTATACACATAAATTGGGAAATACTGCTTTTCAAATAGGTTGTTGCACCCATATAGAATGAATATAAACACCTTTGAAGAAACTCTCTTAAACTAACTTTTAAAATGTGATGTTTAAAACATCTTCAGTTTAACAAGAAGCAGCTCCCTGGAAGACACTGCAAGTGAGGAGACACAGAAACTTGGAAGAGAAATTTTCAATTAAATTCATGTTTTTCCTTAGCCTACCTATAATTGCTATCCATTTGTGCATACAGAAATGGTTAAACAGCAGGCTTTTTAACACTATCAAAGATTTTTTTCAACACTGCAACTAAAACAATTTTGGATAAATGAAATAAAAAAAGAAAATATATTTAGAGAATAATAAAATAGTTTGCATTTTAGAAACATATTTTACTATATAACTAAATTACCACTGAAATATTATGAAGTTTAATTCCACTAAGTTACAGATGACTGTATGAATTATCTCTCATTTTGGTAGGTCAATAACATCTTGCATGATTACCCAGAACAATTTAAATATTTTCTAAATTTAAAAAGTAAATTAACTCTCTGCAGAGTTCCAAAATCTCTTACAGAATCTTAATTAATACTACTCTTTCTATAATGCTAGGTATAATTAACATGAGAATAACTACTGAGAACTCAAAGGAATCATTAAAACACTAAAATATCCTGAAAATAACTCTACTCTGTCTGTAACACCAGGTGTGTAATTATCATGTGTATAAGTGTAGTGAGCAGAAAAAAATCATTAAAAAAAAAAACCAAACCCAAAACCACTTCATAAAATATGCTAAAACTTATCTTTTTGAAATATAAAAATTAAAAGACATAAAAGCTTGTGGAAGTCAACCCTTCCCTGCCCAGCATATGCTATGTGTGCAGGAGAACGTGGAGAAATGTCCACCTCCCTCCTGAAAGATTCAAGTTCCCAGGTCCTGGCAGAAAATATAAGCACTATGTATAGAGTCCTTAAATAAACATATCAAACTTTCTGCCAGCTATTTTTCTACATTAATATTTATGTAACTGGCATAAATTATGCAAATGAAGTTCTAGCACCGGTTATGAGAGGACAAACATACAGGAAGCACAGTGATAACAAAAGGAGGAGAAACTGAACTCTTGGTTCCTCCGACAAAGATGAATGATGTGGCCTGAGGAGAAAGGAAAAATTCACTCTAGTTTCTCAAAACAATGAGCACATGTCCCTGCCATCACTTGCCAAACCTGCAAATTGTGTGTTGGGTTTTTAGGAACCTCAGAAGTATTTCCATGTACTATTTCTATGGTGTCAAGTGCCTAGAAATGAAGCAGCCCTGGAAACACCTCTCATTTATCTCTTTGGCTCTGTTTTCTTCATTTATTCCTTTACTGAAGGGGATCATATTCTTGATTCAAGTTCATTCATGTCACAAGTAGAATGGGATCATTTTGAAGAGATTTGTGAAGTTTTGAAACTTAAATTCTGTATAATAATATTTTACAGAATAATATAATAATAATAAAAAGTAATTCTTATTCTGTGTAACAGACACTTTTTGACAATAGTGCCACTTCAAAATATCTCCAAATATATAATCACCCCCCTTTTTTAAACTCTTTTTGCCTCCTGTAAAAGATTTTTCAGAAAAAAAAAAAAAAGACACCAATATTAGAGGGAAAGGTTAACTTTACAGACTTTTATCCTAGTAGAGATTAATTATCCTCTGGACTACTTTGCAAGAGACAATGCAAACGCATTATAGCTCAGCTTTAATTGATTGAAAAACATTATAAATTCATCTTTAGCTAAATGCTAGCCAAAGGTGAAGGGGCTATTTTTACAAATCTAAACATTTTATTTGACTTTGAGATTTTAGTTGGCAGTTAATGACTTCATAAACTCGAAAATACTGATGGCTGAAGAAATTTGGATATTATTCATGTATCAAATCAACATCTTTGAGAGCTCTGTGACAGGATGCAGGGTACCACTCCCTGACCTGCTGTGGTGGTGACCCACCACCCCTGAGGGCAGAGAGGCAGCACTGTCATCACCACCTCTGACTGGGATTCAGATCTCAAATACCCATGCCTAACAAAGCATGCCTGGAAAAGGTCACTAAAACAGAACAAACATATGAGAATAGGACTTCTGAGAATGCCAAGAGAACAAATTAATTGTCTAGGATATCTGACATTTTCCCTTACATCTGTTCCTTGTGTTTATCTTTGATTCAGAATTTCTAGGTGCTTCTTCTTGGGTAACCAAAATGTCTTTCAAGGATTTTTATTTCCAGTTCCTTGTTGGATAGTCTCAAATCCAATCTACTAAGTAGGATTTACTACCTGAAATTGTGGAGGTTTTTTGCACCTGAACTTTTATATATTTGAACTTGCAATACTGAAAGCTCATTGTAGCTTAAGAAAAACATGGAAGTCCTGAGTCATTCTTAGGTCTGATTTTAGTAAAATACACACACTAACTGTAGAATATTTTTGGTGGGATGCAGCATAACAATATTTACTACATTAATGTTTAGATGTCTCCGTTATTTAGGAGTATGGCTGTTCAAGAAATTCCTTCTATTCTTATGGCTTTGCAGTCTCCCTGCCCAGGTAATGTAAATATCTTTCTTCTGTATCAGGGAAGGGATATCAATAGTTTTCTTCTCCCCAGACATGGGAATGGACTTTTTGCACATATCTAATTTATTCAAGCTACATAATACATCTGCCAAAGGCTAATTTCCTGCCAGGATCTAAAGAGCAGCTGCCTTAGCAAACAGAGTAACTCCATTTTATCCAGCCTGCTCTTGGCTCTGTCTCCCCCAGGACCCCTCTGAGCTGGGATAGGAGCAAGCTTTTTCACTTTATGAATCACCAATTATGGCAAAAGAGATTTCCTTGTGGATTTCATTTCCAACATCTCTGTCCCTCTATCATGCAGCAGATCCACTTCCACTCCATCTTATGGATGTGACCCCTCATCCATGAAAAATGAGGAGCAAGCTGCCACAAGAAAAAACAACCCTGAAACTAGCAACTGTCCCCAAAAGAGCAGCAAAAAAGAAAGTCATTACAGAAAGGCTCTAGGACTCAGCACTGACTACAATGAAGAATAAAGGACAGTTTGGGCATCAGCCAACCACAGGTGTTCTGTGCTATACCAATTTATGTTTTCAAATGGGCAAAAATCCCTAAATGATAAAGTAAGGGCAAGATGGGACTTGTGCACACGAGAGTAGATGGTCACATGCATGCATGTACAGCACTGGGGTATGACTGTGGATGTCAGTGCACATCATGGTTTTGCCTGGGATACAGTGATTTTCTTCTCAATAGCTGGGACAATGATGTTTTAGATTCATCATGAGAATAATATTGATAACATTCATGTTTTGGGTTTTCTAAGTTGTGTCTATCCTACGTCAAGAACTCTTTTTTTGGTATGTCTCATGCTCTGACAGTGATACACAAAAAACAAAACAAAACAAAAAAAAGCTGGGAGGGAACACAGCCAGGACAGGTGACCCAAACTGGCCAGGGGAATATGCCACACCAGAGAACAACGTTCTCAGTGCATAAACTAGGGGAGTTACCTGGGAGGGGCTTATTTGGGTTCAGGGAGAGGGTCTAGCCTTGGTCAGCAGGTGGTGAGCAACTGCATTGTGCTTCACTTGCTTGTTGTTTGCTGTTTTCTTTCTATTATCTGAATTACTATTTGATATCATTATTATATTTTACTTTATTTCATTCAACTATTCTTATCTGAACCTACAAGTTTTACTTTTGGTTCTCCCCATTCCACTGGGGTGGGTCAGGGGATGGGTGCAGGTGTGGTGCTTAGCTGCCAGCTGGGCTTAAAGCACAACAGAACAATAAAATCTATTTCAATTATCTCTCACATATGTTTTCCTTTCTGCATTTCATTCTTTTTTTATATGCCTGCTATAACTTTACTAGAAATTATATCATATGTTAAAACACATAGTATCTTGTTTTCCATTGATTTGAGGTACTTTTTGAGAGAACTAATAACTAAAAGTGTTAACAACAGCAATGAAACTGTTCAAATCAATGAACTGAAAAGTACTTTCTGCTTTGTCTCTCATTTAATTGATTGAGACAGAGATAAGACCAGGAAAAATCAGGTCAGGACAAGTTTTAAGACCTGGCATTAATAAAAAAATTTCATATTTTTCTTTACTTTGTTAAAAAGTGTGTTCAAAGACTTACACTGACTGAAAATGATTCAACACATAATCCATGTAGCACTTGTCAAGTGTCACCTTTCAGAGTTCTCACTCTCAAATTAATACATGTAATAGAATGTTTTCTCCCTTAGAGCAACTAGAAACTTCTAAATGTAACTCGATTTTCTCTATAAAATGCTCATTTTAAAAGCAGTGACACTGTGAATTTAAAATGAGTCTTGGTCCTTAAAAATATTTACAATGCTAATGATGGATACATATCAACTTTTCTTTTATCTATTTAGAATTACTGGTTTGTTTCAGACCTCTCTTAATATAAAACTGATCTCCTTCTGCACTATTTTAACGAAAAAAGGAAAAAAAAATCTGGAAATTTGTTTGTTAACAATCCATTTACTAAATTTCCAAGGAGATTAAAGGAGCATCGGAATATCTCCTGCTATCCTCAGAGTCTGGAATTCAAACTTTAAATGCTCATGCACTGGTCAAATTCCAAGCATCCTTCTCCAGTACGATGTGTGCCTTGACCAGCTGAAATGAGACCTGGATAATGTGGTAGCAAGTGGCCTCCCAGCCCCAGTGTTCTTCCTCAGCTCCAGCAAAAGCAAGGCAAGAGCTCGTGGAATTCCCGTGGGGACCAAAGGAGGTCTGTGTTTCACCCCACTCTGCCCCTTCACCTGCAGCAATCACCATCTCCTCAAAAGCAAAGGAAGGAAATAATGAGGAAAGTGAACCATGGCTCCTGGATCCTTTAATGCTTTTATAAAGTCTTAGACAATATGAGGTAGAGCCAATGGGAAACCAGAGTGCGGGTAGCCTGAGTAATCTGTAGGTCAAGATAAGCTAATTTTTCACCTTGAAACAAATATGTTCCTCAAAATGTGAATATATGAAAGGGAGATAAGTTTTTGGTTTCTTTTTTTCTATTTCTTTCTTTTAAAATTTGGATTGGACTGGAAAATTAACTGCATATCTATTAATGTATTAGATTAATGCTATTAACTTATTAACTCAGTATGGAAGCAGGGGAACCCATCAAATCTACTCTGTGTTTGATTCAGTCTGCATATATATGTATAGTTATGCATATTTCGCATAACATGAAGTTGTGGCATGAAATAATTCAAGATATTCCATTTGAATGCATAATTTCTAGCACTCATGACAACACAGAACCTAAAATTACTGCAAGAAACTTGGAATTTAACATGGAATTTAAAAATGTAAATTTACCGTCACAAAATTCCATGTTACTCAATCTTATCATAGGTTGATTCATGATGAAAAAGCAGAAAATGAGAAAAACCATCAGCAAAAGATCTGTTTTGTATCAATACAGTAACTTTGTTCCATCTCTTTGTGCTCCAGGAGTTTGTATCAACATGGGTTTTAATGGTGTTCCATAATTTACTATGCTACTATCCAAGTTAACTATATAAACCATCCCTTTCTCATCTTAGAAAAAATGGGCATTTTGTCATTAATCTAAAAAAATTAAATAAGGAAAAGAAATTGTAACAGTTTAGTTTTCAAGGGCTAAATTCAGTAATTCAGTCTATGACATACAGACACACACACATAGCTACTTCTTAAGCAGTGCAGAACCATTCACTTTGTCAGGAAAGAACAGTTTTTGGGCCTGATATAAGACTACAATAGAGTAAAAAAAACCCAAAACCAATAAAAGCCCTGTGGAAACTGGTGATTGTCATATATATTTTACAGCTCTGTGAAGGAAATAGATATAGATTTTCTTTAGCATCCACTCCAGTGACACTTTTCATATTCTTCAGTTTGTGCATGTAAAATGTCAAATTAACCTGTTAGTATAGAATGGAGTTGCATATTTAAGTAATGATAACTAAATATAACTTTATAACTTTACATATATATGTGAATTATACATATATATATCAATATATATTTTTATCTATATATTTTTTGGAATAGCTTTACTTAAGACTGTCATGGATCTACAATACCTTAATTAAATATGAACATGTGTGAGCAAAACCAACAACAAAAATCTATGTGTTCAGACAGCCTGTGTAGTAATTTTGGTGCCAAAATCTGAAATTCACAGGAACAGTGAACACTTCTAAATTTATCTTGGACAATCAATGCTTGTCAGTCTACATTTGAAATCCTTTAAACTGAACTCTGAAAGCACCTTGACAAGCAAATACAGAGTAACAGACATGCACACGAGTAGCTTCTCCTACATTGACTTTTTCTCTGAGGTCTGAGAGGTTCCCTTCTTTCCTGAAGATGGCAAACTCAGGGCTCTGCAGCACTGCCTCGGAGCGGGTCATCCAGCTGTGCAGCTCCGTGGTATCCGAGTCAAACCTGAGAGACACAAAAGTGCAACAGGACTTTCAACTTCCACAGCTCATCCTGAAAACAGGATTGACAGCAAACATGGTTGTTTAAACAGCGGAAGAAACAGCAATTTCTATCAGCAAAATAAGAGTTTTAAACTCCCATTTCTCATCAGAGATTTCATAGAAAGAATCATTCTAAAATTTAGAAACACAGAAATACTTTTTCATTTGTAAGACCCGATTTGACAGCTGAACAGATTCAATAATTTTCACAGTAAGTATTCTAATTTTTCAAGCTAATGTTTTTGGAAGATATGAAACAAATATCTGTCAGTGAAGAAAAAGTAACAAAAGTCTTGTTGGCTTAGCTGAGGATGTAAGGCCTATAAGACTGACCAAATGAAGCCTCCAAACCTGTGAGATCACTGTCCCAGCTTGTGATAATGAAATTATCAAGGAAAATCAAGCAGAAAATTTGATGAAAGAAGCTTTTTCTGCTTAACTCAAATTTGTTGCAGAATGTAATCACTAATCACCAAGTATAATTTTCCACAGTTAAAGCTTTAAAACCAAAATTGAGATTCCCCAGCTCTCTGTACTTAATTTAAAACTAGTTTTTACTCCACAGCCCACTTTACTGCATTCTGAATTCTTTCATCAACTCCTTTAAAACCGATCTTTACTTGCGTTAACCACTATTCAGATAATGTCTCTGTATCAAAATGCAGATATTTAAATTATTAATGTCTAGAAATTTCAAATTGTGATTCAGTATCTACTGTAGTTTTAAAACTAGAAGATACAAACAATATTTGTTGTCAGTTATGCCACACTCTCTGCTTGATTGCATTTCTTTATTGCACTGTATGTTACAATATTTATATCCCTTTTGCAGCTGACTTTCCTTCTGCAGCAATATGAACACAATAGAGCAGAAAGACCTGGGGGAAAAAAATAACAAGCTGCATCTTTCAGTTTGCGTTGTGACTATAGGTTGTATCATTTGCATACAACAGGAAATCTACTGAAAACAGTAACCTGAACAACAATTATACCCATGGAGGAATTAATTATTTTATAAAAATACACTCATTTATACAAGGATTTATATTTCTAAAATACAAGGACGTAAGGCAAAACCAGGTGCTACATAAATCTACATATGCTGAATTGAAAATTGAGTACAAGAAAGTATTCCATGCTTGAGTTAATATTTATGCTTCCTTTTTTTCCTTCTCCACTGCAACTTTTTGTATTCATAAATAATGAAAGCAAAAGAAAAAGAATTGCAAACTGCCTTAATCTTAGTCTAATATTCTACACTCAATTATAAACTCTTAGGAATAATTTTGATTAAAAATTTCCTTTTAATACTAACTGAATACTCATTCAAGGAGAAAAAAATGTGACTTTCAAGTAATGGAAGGCGGAGAAATCCTCAGTTTTAAAAAGAACTATAAATTCTAAGGCAAAAGACAAAATAAAATTCCCAGATGGTTCAAGCAATGTCTGTGGTGTTCTAATCCCTGAACACAAATTCCACAGTCAGTTGAGAGCTTCCTACTTCAGCTTTATTTCTGATCATTAAATCAAGTGCAGTTCTTGAAATAAAATGTTATCCTTTGTTCTACAAATAATAACTGCATATTTGATGATTACAAAACACCAGACATCTTATAGCAATGAAGTTTACCAGTCCCTGAGTGGTAAAATTGTATGAGTTCTGGAATTTGTTCCATTCTGAAAATGCAGGTAAGTAGAATCAGTGAGTCCAACTCTCTGAAAAATAGCCTGGTGTTACCCTGGTACAGGATGGAAATTGACAAATGAATGTTTATCTGTGATCAATTCTTCAAGAAAAAGGATTTAGCTCTTGCCTTTGCAACACCTGGAAGAGAATGGGAGTATTTGGGATAGTTTTGACAGTAAAACAAAATAATTAGGAACACATCTCATGGCCCAGAGAGCCATCAGATGGTGGCAAGTATTAGACATATATCTTTAAGGTCCCTTCCAACTGAAAGCATTCTATAACATGATATGATTCTCTGATATGACAAAGCTGATCTCACATAACAGATTGCTCTGCCACTTGCAGTTTCTTCTGGAGATAAATATAATTTCAGAGACAAAGCCTCCTGTTCAAAAAAGGGCAAAAGAATGGGGGGAAGAAAAGAATTAAAAATACATAAAAGTCAAGTCCAAGAAGCTTTTCGCAGTACATAAATATCTTTAAGATATAGACATCTTACCAAGTGAGACAAAAAAATCACTCTGTCATGTTCACCTTGTGTAAAAGGAGAAAACACTGGTAGAAATGGCATTTAATCATTCTACTTTAGTGATTGGATACTTCCTTTCTGCACAGCTGCAGTTAGAAATTATATTAGCTCTAGATTGATATCCAAGTATAAATAAAGTCTTTAAATCTCCTAGGGACAAGAATAATTTAGACATAAATTAGTGCGAGACTGCCTTTCTGTCCTAACAAACTTCAGTTCAGGTAGAATTGTAAAAGTAGATCAATGGATGATTCTAAACCAAAAACCACTTCAGAAATTATTTTTAACTACTTTAATTTAACATGTACATTGTCATGCTCCCCACATAAAACTTCCACTTGAATCAGAGGATTTATTCTTCATGCAGCAGTCACACTTTTGTTTTCCACTTAGTCTTTGCTTCTGCTGTTCACAGGAGAAATACTATTTTTGTTGGTCCCACAGCCCTCTCTTTACATGCCAGCATGTCAGCTGAGTTCAAATGGAGATTTGCTTTTATTGTAAAATAGAAAAAAAAATCAACACTTGTTACTTAGTGATTTCCATAATTCTTTTTATTAGGTAGGGGACTTCTGTTAGGACAAGACTATCTGACTCTGGTGGGTATTTGGGTTGTAAATTCCATGAAGAGAAGGAGAAAAACAAGATGCAATTCAGTTGTGAAATGTCTCAAAGGTGAGATTTATCATGTATTTAACAGAGAAAAGACAAGTCAGAACAAGGAGTCAATTCTGAACAAATACATGGTGATCTAGCAAGAAAGTTTGGAATGGGAATATGAAGGTGGTGTATGGCTTGGGATGATCAAGAAAATCAATTTGTGGAGAATTTTCAGTGAAAATGTGATGGGCATAGATTAAAAATATGAAAATGTTTTTAAATACGCTTTGAGTAAATAGATGTACAAACAAAGTAAATGTTAAACAAGTTCACATAGAAACATGAGGTGTGAAGCATCTTCCTGTCATATGGCCATCATGGTACACAATCTTATCTCTAAACTGAAGGATTTTCATCTTTAAACTAATTACAATGCTACTGCTATCATGGACAGACACTGGTTTCAGTAGTTTATTTCTTTTAACAGCAATAAATTGCTTGACAATTTCCTTTGTTCATTTGTTTCCTTCCCTCTCCAAACCAAAATCACACTGGGCCTGTCACCACAGTGAATCTTGGGCAGACATGAAACCATTTGCCTACATATTGAGTTGGCAGGGAATGATACAACTTTGATCCAAGAATCACTTCACTGAATTCTTTCATTTCCATGTCTGGACTGAAATCCCCAGCTCACCAGAGTCTTTCTCAGCTTGTAGCTCTTCACTGCCTAGAACATATCAAAGAACAACTTTACAGCACATGGTGCCCATTGAAGAATTATTCTGATCTAATTCCCTGCTGTCTTCCTTCCTCCTCTTATTTGTAGTTGATGAGCCATTAGTTCATAAATAGAGTTGTTCTTATCTTCTAATTCAACTGCCAATTTATCCAAACATTTTTTTTACCTTCTTAATTTTTAGGTTTCAATTTTAGGTATCAATTTTATTTCCTTTTGCAATGACATTTTGACCCTCCCTCTACATTTGTGATACTATTAAGTTTAGCCTCATCAACATTACGACCAGTGGACTTCTGTAATGCATACAAGGCATGAAAAGAAAAACCAAATCAATCCCAAGTGTGTATCTCCAACAGAAACTCAACTAGAACAATCAGGTACAGAGCCAATCAATACTCTGTTTATATTGCAGGTGATTTCAGGTGCTAAATGTGAAGAATATAAATTCTGTTTATTTGTCATTAATCCATTTCTCACCTCAGAAAAACTATAAAGGATAAATGCTTACTAAGCATTAAGTGTCCACGTATACAAACCTCAACATACCCACACTTCTTATCCTCCAAATGAAAATCTTTATTAATTATTTCCCCTCTGAGCAACAGAAAACTATGCTGTTGTGTCTTAGTCACCTTTTCCTTTCCTCTGGAATTGGCTACAGACTTAAGGAACTCAAAAACAAGCAGGAAAATTAAGGACATTACACTTTCTTCTTTCTGAATGTATTATCTATCATTAGATAACACTACCTGAGCATAGGCTGCATTTCTGTGAGACAAAAAGGGTCAAACAACCCATGGAGGGTTGTTAAAGTGCTAAACCATCACCATTTGGTCCACACTAACACAATTAATTGCACAGAAATGGGATCTATGAAACAATACCTATTGAAAAGACCATTATAAAGTCCCTATTTGTTTTCCTTTTTATTTTTTTCCTTAAAATCCAAGCTTTTGCAAATAATGAAGGATTGAAATCCAAAATATAATAATTTTGAAAAGAGTAAGGGCTTCTCTTTTTTCAAAAAGTTCATTTAACAGCTGTTAAATGATAAAAACACTAGATGGTGCAACTATCCTGTTTTAACACATCTTGCTCTTCAAAGGGCATCGAGTCTCTTTCAAATCTTCAAATTAACATTATACTAATAATAGTGGTATGACAAGTAGACTTTCATTGGAAAACTTAGGAAGCATGTACAAAGCTATTTACCAAATTGCAAAGAAAGGTATCTTTGGTTGTTATTGAAGCAAATTATTATTACAAATATGTTTAAATTAAATATTAACCAGTTTTTATTTGTCTGCTATTTAAAAACTTAGCATGAACAGAGTAGTTTTCAGATTTTTTTATGATATGCAACTGACCTGTTTTTCCCAGAATATGTAAATACCATGAAAAGAAATATGTTATCTTGCATCCCTCTCTCCCATTTACAGTTTTTTTTAATACTATAACCTCTGCTGAGTTGCATTTATCTCTAGCCCTAATGCCTAATACAATCTTTTCAAGACCTTATTATACGGCTCCAAGTATGTTATCTTTCTCAGTTTCAAATTGATTCCTGTGGGAAAAGGAGCTTTTCTTTGACTAGTAACAGAACTTAACTCACCTAAGTTATTCTGACATTTTGAAGCATTAGTCCTCAAGCAGTTTTAGATTTCAGGGGGGAGAATGGAGGGGGAAGAAATTTAAAAAAAAAAAAATCTGATTCTTATCTCTGCTTGCCTCCACTTATGGCAAAAAGTTGCCTTAAGAGGAAAAAAAAATCAACAGCTTCCTTCCCCCATGGATTTGTGCCACAGAATATAAGAGCAATGGAAATGTGACATTCAGTTCTGTGGATGTTATTGGTCTAAAAGTCAAATTGCTTCTTCTTAATTTATTCAGTTTAAATTGAGATTTTTATACTTCCAACCCTGATAAAACTGTTGGCATTCTAGAAAGTTTGATGCTTCAATCTTAGCTACCCCTTTTTTTTTCTGCTTGGCTTAGTAACTGGAGGCCATGCTCTTAGACAGTACACTAATACAATATTCACTGAGTAGCCAAGATATTCTTCCTTCCTATAGTATCCAGTATCTCTAAAATGTATAATTCACAGAGAAGCTAATCTTAAGCAGAAGTATTTCCAAACCTCTGGCAACGGGGCCTGATGAATTTATTTCAGTCATTGTCCTTTTACAGAAACAACACCAACTAAAGTCTGAGAACAGAGGAAAGAACCAAAACCTGGGAGCATTATTCACCACCTCAAAAAAGCCTCAACCCTAAATGTGGCTTTCCCTTCCAGGCTTAAAAATACCCAGCCACAGCATGCAGTGTGTTGTGACTGCAGAAAGCAGCCAACACAATCTGGTTATTCACCTTTGGAAGGTTCTCACAAGCCTTCAGTCACTGCAAGGGCTTTTTTTACCAACCAAAACCAAAGAGTACACAACCATCAAGTATTAGTCATTAACTGCTCAGGGAAAATTTTGGCTGCAAGCACACACAATACAGAATGATGTAGGGGAGGTAGGTTGAGAACCCTCATTCCTTAAATTTATTTTAAAAAATCAAAAGGCATGCAGTATTATGGGCTTTGTTTATCCTTGAGTGCAGCTACAATTGAGTACAAACAAAAAACCAGGAGAGTTCTTGCAGCCAACAATGCACCCAGAAAATAAATTACTGGATGTTTGGGAATACAATACCTTTTCTTCTACCAAACAAAAACATTCATCCAAAAGGTGTCTAGTCACCAGTGATATTTTAACCGAAGATATTTTAACTGAACACCCAAATTTTTAGATGAGCTTTCTTCTTCCATTATTATGCTAACATAGTATAGATTTATATTTTCTTGTCTTTGAGAGAAACAACAGCAGTCTATAAAGTGTGCTCATTTCCAAGGCTGCATTTTTACATATTCAGTAAAAAAAAGTCACAAAACCTGTTACTCTAAGCTGAAACTTCTTCCCCAGAGTTTACTCTCCAAGAGTTTTTCCAAAGCCATTTATTGACTGCTCCTCCCACTCTAGATCACCTGCTTGGACTTTCTAGAGACTAAAAGTACACAAATTGTGGGGTTTGGTGTTTTCTCTGCTCAGTTAGAAATGCCAAAAAGATTTTCTGAATGGAGAAATGCTGCCTTCATGTAATATAACCATCATTCATCCTGCTGCACAGCTGTGGACATTTCCAACATCTACTTTGCTCATTCCTAAAATGTAGGTCCAGTCACAGATACAACAGTCACACTGGACTAGTTCTCATGTGCTGGTGCAATTCCATTGTTAAAACAAAACTAGTAATTTTGGCACGCAAAACAATAGTTAGAGCATATCTTAAAATGCATGTGTATTAAAAAAATAACCCCCTTTTTCCTTGTGAACATCAGATTTCTCTCCTAGCAGATCAAAATAAAAGTTTAACCCGTGCAGAAATGAAAAGAACTCTGATTTTAAATATCTAAAAGAAACCACCACTTGTTCCAATACCTACAGCCATCCCAGGCCAAGACTGAGAACTACAGATTGTTCCATCTTGACTCTTATCCAAAAGTTAAATAGAAATTATATGGTGAATGCACATATTTTAGATGGCATTAAAACAAATCAAAACCCCTTGAAGCCTAGTATGCATGGTAAAAAATTATTAACACTCTGTAAGTTTGGTAGCAGATCTACCTGTAATATATCTTAAAGCAATCCTAGTCTCAAAGTTGATAATACATCCTATTTTCTGTGCAAGGATCAATCAGGTTTCTATATAAACTTGTTAGTTGGAGTTCTTCACACAGACATCAGCTAAAGCACTGTAGTAACACATAATTATCACTTTCTATAAACCAAGGTAGTTTGGAACAAAAACAGTTCCCATAATCCAGCTAATTCCTGCCCTCAGGCAGTCTCCTTGCATGATGAGTATCAACTCTGTGTTCTGCTGTACCCTGCCAAGTTTACTTTCAGTATTAAGGCAAATTAAAAGAATATGAGCAAGAAGGAAAATATATGCTAACAGCAAATATGTAGTAGTTGAAAAAGGAATTTCTATGCCAATTGGTCTCCAGCTGGATAATAGTGCTTATAGGAACAATTTTCTTGAAGAATTAAAAAAATAGGTTTAAAAATAAATCATCATACTACTTAGTTTTACCTAAGATAAGCCTTCCTTTTATAACAGTAATCTGGCACTTCACTTCCTTATGAAGTAAGATCATTCCTAAAACTTTCAATTCAGGAAAAAAAAGAAGGTAATAAGTTTTAAAATACCAATTATTTAAATACTTTGGCACTGCAGGGAAAATTTCATTAGTAATTTTTCAATTTCAAAAGCAGACCACTATTTTCATGCTAGGCACCATGCTACAGTAAAGATTTACTGTCATACATAAGGCAACAGGGCCTCTATCCTGTTTCACATCTTTGCACGTTACTACTGAAACATTAACAGGGGTGTTAAGGATTATAATTCCTGAGAAGCAACAACACTGCCATCTAAAAATTCCTTTCACAAATTCAGGCTTTACAAGTCTGCTGACAGTCATTGCACTGCATCATTTTGAGTGCTTGGGAATATATTAGCAAAATACAACTCTCACTTATGATTTAATGGTAACCTAGGATGTGGGAAAAAACAGATTCCAAATGAGGACTTGGGAGATAGAATCAAATATTGAAATTTAGCTCACAAACTGATTTAGAACAAGCACTTTCAATAGAAATAGTTATCCAATTTAACAAAAAGGGGTGAGAATTATTCTTCTTACATCACATATACAGCACTCCTAAATAATGATGCTGAACTAGAAACCTTACTTTTAGAAAGGTTAAAAACAGGTACGATGCCTACATATAAAAAGTACCTATTTTTCCAATCACATAAAAACTTCAATTAAAAAGAAGTCAGATTTCTCCTATTCTTTCTATATTTCATTCTTCTTAATTAGTGAAACACTATTCTACAAGAAAATAGCTGTCCTGGTAAACACACTGAACTTAAAGATATTGTATATAGAAATGAGAATGAAACTGAATGCAGTTTCACATCCTTTTCAGTCTTTGAATCTATTACCTTGGAATTCTTGTTTATCAGAATAACAAAAACATTTCCAAAATAAACATTACAATGAACTTTTGAAATCTACTTTCTTAGTACCTCATTTAGAAACTTACTGCTTGAGCCAATTCTGCTTAAACACATCAGAATTTTTTCTCCTGACTTTAACTAGTGTTCAGCATCAGTATAAAATCCCTTGCCACTTGTACTTGAGTTACACATGAAAAAGAATCTGAAAGCAATAATAATGCATGTTTCACAAAATGTTAACTGCCTCTGGAGAACTGCTATTTTTACTCCTGACCCATATGCCCAGAAGAACACAATGAACTTTAGAAAAAAGGCAATATCTCTATTACTAGTATTTAAACTGTAATAAAATTCTTAAAGAATACCAAAATCTTAGAATTAATTTGGAATGCTTCTTGTCCATCATGTTTCAAGACCCTAGCCAAGTGGGATGCCCACAATGCCATACACAAGGACTTTAACTCACTATAATTACTATGCAATAGCACTGATGCAATCATTAATATTCTATACTGCTAAATAGGTGTAATACAAGCAAAATATAATCCATAACTCATGCTGAGTAAAGAAAGATAATAATCAGCTGGTATCCTAGTAGAGAACAGAAATACAATTTTAAGCTCAAAATAGCATACATAAAAATACTGCAGTCAAATGACAATTTTTGCATTTTTTTCCAGACTCTAACAGTATTCTCTCTCTGTCTCATGATGATTCTCACCTCTTCCTAATTTCTGAATCCACAAGGAGTTGCCTTTTTTTGTGGGGTGGAGGTGGTGGGAGTTCCTCTTTAGCATGCTTAACCAGGATTTGCTCTCTGGTGGTCACCATAGTTACAGTTTCCATTACAGTTGTCTGTGTTAGTGATGTCTGAGTGGAAGTGACAGCCTGCGAGATCTGTGAGAAGCACAAAAACGGAGGTCATACATTATTTGAAAGACTTTAGTAAAGATTGTTTGGAGGAGCAATAGGAAATAATGAGAAACTGCTCTCATCTGATCATAGGCTGACCTTCAGGAAAAAACATTACACAGAACTCAAGCTAGATTGTTTTATCTGACTCACGCTGTGTGAATAAGTTATCTGCAAAAGCCAATATCAAAATCAGAAAGGATTCTAATGAACTTATAGCCCCCTGTAATCCATGCTGAATGAAAAAAAGAAACAAATGGAATTTTACAATTACATTGAATGATAGCAAATAAATAAAATGTTACTATCACTAAATATTAATTTCAGACTGCCCCCCATCGAAAAATTTCCTCCTTGAGAGGTGACAAAGACATAAAAATGGCACTAAATTACCAATTATCAGTCTTACCATTTATAAAAATTTTCAAATAGAATGTAATCCACCATAACATACTTGCATGAAAAGGCAGTTAACTTTCTGTCTGGAAATCTTAAATTAGAACACACACATTAGAAGGTAAATTATTTTCATCAGTTTTATTCCATAATTAAAACCCAATATTTAGGGGTCACACCAGATACTAATATCCATGGCATGTAACACTGTAAACACTACCTATCTAATGCATTTATCTTTGCTTTGGTAATTAAAAAAAACCCCTTTGTTAGCTCAGCTGCATTAAAAAAAGAATGATGAGAAATTTTTTTTTTTCTCATAGTTATTTGTACACTGCTTATTTGTACTTTTTTCCATATAACATTTTCCAACTCAAATGTGGGCAGCTGCTCTTAAATCCCTTAACTCATGAGAAATAGGCCACATCTTTTTTTGATTCTGTCAGATGATGGCTCATTTATCAAAACACTCTAGTTACAGCTCCAACAACCACCTTTCAGTTTAAGGGCAGTGAAATGGAAAATAAAAGAAAAAATTATACCAGGAAAAGAAAAAGCTGTGCCCCTGAAAAGTCCTACATCTTTGCTTTTGCTAGTATGCAATAATTAGAGTGTCCAATTCAAAAACAGGCATGTCATCCATGAAACTATAAACACATACATAAATTATCTATTACTTCTTGCATTAGAAACTCAGTAAGAGAATTGAGTTAGTTTAGTTACTGAGACATAAGTGATTCTATAAAATAATGAAGAGGTAACCAGGTCTAACACCTTCTCCACAATGCTTCCTTGCATTGAAGAAGAAAATAAAAATGACAAGGAAAGGGAAACACTGTTAGCAAGCAGCCTCTTTCCCAGCAGGCAAAGCCAAGAATCAGTAAAGCCAAGAATCCTGAAAAAAACCCCAAAAAATTCTTGCCAACTCAGCTGAATTCTTCCCATTGTCTTCCACACAAAAGTCTTCCTGATCTTTGTCCAGGTTGACAGTGGAAGTGGTGAGCAGGGAAGGGCTTTCCCACTGTAAACTGGCAGTATTTCTTACACAGAGCAGCTAACCCAATGCTGAGCTTCCACCTCTCAAAATAGGCAGCTCTCTAGGTTATAGAGCAGACTCTGGACTACTAAGAAGACTAAAAAATCCAGATTCAGAGCAGATTTTAAAAAAATATATGGAATAATTACTACAGTTATGAATAAACTGCTTGTGACCAGTAGGGATGTAGGTAACATGAACTACAAAATTCATTGGAAGAGAAAAACACCCAGTTGACTTTTTAACCACTAAAATTTTACGTAGCAACACTCTTGTTTTAGTTCTCTCACAGATATATTGATTTTGATAGTTTTATCCCTACAGAAATCATGACAATATTAAGTCAGGATTTCCATACATTTTTATTGAAACTCTCTATAGCATTCTTTTCAATTTTATTCTAATTAATTAGGGGGCAGAAGGAAAAGCAAGTTAAAGCTTCTGATGTCTAGGGTTCCATGACATTTGAAGATAGACAGAACCTGATGTCATCTCTCTCTGATCTGACTCTACATCAGAACAGAAAGAGTTTCTTGCCTATTATATAATTTTGGGTACAGTCTCTCTGTGTCTCTTTCCTCTTCTCATAAAATTCATATTACACTCTGTTTTATCCAAAAATCAATGGTAGGATGATATTTCAGACACCTAGGGTCATATCCTGCCATGTTTTCATTTGCTAATCAATACCAGGGCAGAGTTTCCAGTGAAGAAGGTGTAACACAGAATAAACCACAGCTAAGGCACTGTGGGAATCTTTTGCAGCATAATTCCAATTACAGGAGTAGCAGCTGCAGCTGGAGCTTGGGAACTGCCCTTCCAGAGCTGGCACTGCAATCACTGCTCAGAGCAGCCAAGGCACGATGCTGGGGGCAGGGGGTGTAAGGATTTGGATGGAAAAACAATAAAAAATTATTTTTCATGCTTAATCAACAGGAGTGGAGGCTAAAATGTGCTTCAAAAGGAGAGTGGAGATGTGAATTTGAAGTTCATAATTATTCTAATTAAAGACAGGGTAAGACTAAAATGTAGATTGCAACCTTATGTGCAAATTGAAGCTGGTTCACATTTAAACTGCAGAGACTCAATAGGAAAAGGACAATCATTAACAATATTAGGAATAACAAAAAAAGAAGCAACTTTTATTAGCTTAACTGGTGAAAAAAAAAAAAAGGAAGAAAAAAGAAAACAAACAAACACAAAAAACCCAACAAAAAACCAAAAGAACCCCAAAGAACCAACCTCCTCAAAAAATAACAAACAAAAATGAAAACAAAAAAAGAAAACAACAACAAAAAAACAACAACAAAAAAAATTCAAACACCTTTTAATCACCAAAGTGGTGTGTTTCATGTATTATTCAATGACAGTGCAAATAAAAACTTCATATTTTCTTCATCCCTCTCAGTACCTGAATAGCAAATGTGATTCTGAGAAGGGGTAACATACACTAGGGCTTTAACCCACTAGAAAATCATACAGAAAAGGTCAAGGTGACTCACAAGGGTGCACATTAAAAGACTTTCAAAACACAATGTTTCCTAGCAGTTTCACATCAAGTCCATCTTTGAAACATGTTAAAACTCATCTCTTTTCCTAGCAGACAAATTCAAATCTTTTTCATCATCTATAGGCAAACATATGTACAATGTGTGTATAGCACTTCAGTAGTTTTATGGCATTTTATTTCTCATTTATACAGCAGCCTTCCTTTAATGCCAACATTTATTACTGTCTTTGGAAGTGCCCTCTGTCCTGATAAACTCATAATTTTCCTTTACACTCACTTTTGGAGCTGTCATCTGTTCTTTGATGAAATTTATCTCTGTGAGTGGGGAAGTTCGGATGAGGAATGGTGTTTTCTTTAGTTTGGAAAGATTTTCAGTACAATTTAGTGAGCATAATGAGCTCAGCAAAGCTGGGTTTAGAGTTTCTGGAAGCTCCACGTTTAGCCTAAACAAGCTGTCCTTGTCCTTGATTCCACTGTGTGGTCAGTGAAGGAAAGCTGACATTTTCATGATGAGGACAAACTGCCTTTTAGATTTCTCTCTCTCTCTCACACCCTTGCCATCCAGTCATTTGTAGCAGGAGCTTCAGCCATGTGTTCTGATTAGATGCCTGAATTCAAGAGCAATTAATTCAGCCAAATGTGGGAGAACTCACATTCTACTTTCTGCACTTTTCCTTTGGGATTTATAGCTACTTTATATGTCTAGTAGGAGAATCATCTTTGAACTGAGCCTGAGGTTGTCTCTCCCATTTAATTTCTTATTTTGTTAACAAGTTAATCATTTGGTGACACTTTATTAAGAGGGGAAATAACTAAGGACAAAAATGCAATTATGAGCACCCTATGAAAATTATTAATCATAGAATCCTGTAGGTTGGAAAAGACATTTAAGATCATTGAGTTTAACTATTGACCTAGCTCTGCCAAGTCCACCACTTAACCATGTAAAGTTAATTTCAAAGGCAATATCTAAGCTTGATGAATAAAACATACATTTTCTGATAGTTTTTATTGGAAAATATTCTGATTTTCACCCCTTTCAAAATCTCCTCCTCCTCAGTTCATGTCTAGAGAAATCATGAGATCATGCATTTTTTTTCTCACAGTGTAAACACATAAATGAGCTCTGTAATGAGTACATGTAAAAAACCTCACTGAAATTATCTGCCCTGCCTAGACAGAAATCCATGGTGACAAGAGCACCATCAGGATTCCACAGAAAATATGTCTGAACAGTGTGACAGTGCCTTAGGAAGAGATCCTTCAGCCAGGTCTAACTGGGCAATGTTTCCAGAAGGTGAAGCAGTATTCCCATGGCAGCACATCACTTCTATCCCAAGCAGAGCAGCTTCTCCTTGGAGGAAGAGCTTATCCACTGAAAGCTTATCCATTCTGCTCTGACAGCATAGCTACACTGTGCTGGGAATCCAAACCATCTCCCAGCTGTGCTGAACTATGTTAACAGCCTCAAGATTGACCACTTCATTTTCTGTAATCTAAGTTCCATTTTCAAAACTAGTAACTACCTTTAGGAGCCATCACCAATCTGAACAGGACTTGAAGAACCTGGAGTGTCTTATAAACCTCCTCAAATTGTGTGACCCTAGCCATCCCCAATTTAAAAATGAATATCTGGAATTTATCTCTGCTTTGAAACAGGAGGTTTCCTACCACAAATATACTGCAATTAAATCTTATTTGCAACTCCTAAATGCTGCGTACACAGTGTGGTTTTGCTTTCTAACTGAAATTGTGCCCTTCCACCATTTTCTTCCCTTATTTTCTCCTAAACTGATTTTTCCAACTTCGGCTGTTTTTTCTAAATATCACAGAGCAAGCTAAAATATTAAGGTATGAGTTAAAAGCAAGGTTGGTTAAGAAGGATTCAGATCAATACATGAAGTATAGTAGGTTTTTTTTTTAATAACCCAAACAAAATTTGGTAGAAGTATTAGTAGAGAGCAACAAAAAAAGGGCAGCATGCTCAAGGGAATTGAATCAAACTGACCAGAACTGTGAGAGACCTGTATGGACAGGACAGAGGTACCTGCTGTAACATTTTGCTTTGTGCTGTTTAATTAAAAATCCTTAATATCCATTTCCATTTTACAATTTTTAGTCATACAGTGACAGCTCAAAAATAACCCAGTATTAGTGAAAGTGAGATAATGGAATGGAAAAAAGGGAGCTGGTTTGGGTTTAAACCCAGTAAGAAAGAGATGCTAACAAGATGTCTAGGCAAAAACACTGGATATGGGTTTGGCTGCTACAATGGAGCGCTGAATTTTATTACCTGGTTTAAAAACTCAATTTCTTTTTTTTTTTTTAATATATTACAGTTAACATAAAGTGGTAAAAATAATAGCAGGTTATATTTTTTCATTGGCACTTTGGTTACAGGTATAGATTGATTTCTTTATTTTTCCAATAAATTTCTTTTTCTTGTAGCCTCTCTTTTTAATCTGTAAATCAGCATATCACATACAGAAGTAAAACAGCAATCAATTAGTAATTTTTCATATTGAAAAAAAACCAATTTCACTTAAACTAGCAGACAGGTTTTGCACTAATTTCAGACTACGTGCTATTTCAAAGAGACAGCTATAAAAAAGTGTGTTATTATATGTTAAAAATAAATTAACTGGAAAGGTATTTTCATGATGGTTTGTAACATCCCTGAAAACATAGTTAACAACCCAAGAAAGTAATCAACACCATAATTAGAGATTAAAAACTAAAGATATGAATAAAATTCCAGAAAATTATATCATCATTGCATTATGCTGTCCTAAAAATAAAATATATCTTAAACAATGATGCAGGAGAAATAATTAAAACAAGATGACAAACAGCACCAAAACTACTTCAAGCATTTGACTGTCAAAGGATCTGGTTGTCTTAAACTGATAAAACTGTTTTTTACAAACCTGTTTAGAATTGCTCTCCACCTTCTGCACAAGGCTTTCCCAGCGCTGAGCAAAATTTTCAAGACGACTTTCCAGCTTTTGAGCCACTGCTTTATTTTTCACAGCTACAAGGAGATCTTGGCTGAGCAACTTCAGCTTACTCATCATTTGCCTTTTCATTTCTAGATCTCCTTTTAGGATCTGTTAAACAAAGTAACAGAAGGAAGAACACACATTCATACAAAAAAAAAAAAAAAAAGAAAAAAAGACCAACAAAAAACAATCCCAACCAAAACACCCACAAAAAAGAAAACCAACAAACTTAGAAGAAAAATCACACGGAGAACATCAGAAAGAGCTGAAAATGGGTTAAGGGCTCCTGTAACTCCATAATGTTGTTTCCATAAAAATTGCTGGCAGAGCTTACATAGCAATATAACATGGCAGGTGGAGCAACTCCAAGCCTCCAAACTTCACAGCAGGCTTCAGGTGATGACATGAAACAAAAAGCTAACAGTTGTGTAACAGGAATAACCATAAAACTGCACTCGTGTTAACAACTATATCAACATGAAAATCTTTCTTTAAAGTGTCAATGCACTTTGGTATATATTGCATATTGAAAGAAGAGTTTCCTAGAAAAGTAATATTTCATCCCAAACCAGGATTAGAACATGCAAACAAAAAATCCCCAACCAACCAAACAAAAACAAACAAACAAAAATACAAACACACCCCCCCCCAACCAAGAACACAACCAAAAAACCAAAACACACTGTGCCAAAGAACCTTGAAACTCCTGACATCCATACGTGCCTGCCTATGAAACAGGCTCTTCACAGATCCAAGGATCATCCACAGCTCCAGTTCTTACCTGAGTTTAGTTTCTAAAGCTTTACTGGTTTACTCCACTGATTTTCATTCCTCAAACATTTATTCTTTACACCCTAATCCTGGTAACTATAGCCAAACTTTAAACTCTTTATGCAGTTGTGGACTGCATACTAATCCCCAAGGCATGAAAAGGATAATCAAGCAAGTGGTTAGACAACAAAATTCAGTCTACATATACTTTCCTACAGCTATATAATCCAAAACTGTAATTAGGAATGCAAATCAGCAAAAGAAATATTCATTGTCTTTGTAATCAGCACTCTTTCTAATCAGATTTGATTTGAAACATCCTAATTACTAAGGGTAGGTACAGTTAATATCAAAATTTAAATTGATGTATCCCTGAGAAGTAGAAGCTAACTTCATATAGAAGAATTTCTTTTCAGAGTAGTAGGAGACCTAACAGATGGAGGAGAGTAGATGCAAACCAGTTTAGCATGTTAAATTTCAAGCACTGCTATATTTGACCTTTTTTTACGCCTACAGCATCAGAAAAAGATTGTGTGGAAGCCACCATACGCTGACTGGAATAATAAAAAATTATATCCTGTGAAACATCAGTTAGTTCTGGGGAGCAGTGTTTGATTTCCAATCACTCCAGCCCACAAGAGCTGGGGTATAACACACCCCTGAGCTCAGCATCAATCCAAGACACCTGGAGCACAAGCAGGAAGTGAAACACTACAAAAAGAAGGATGCTAAAAATTTCTTTTAAAGATATTTCTTTCTGCAAATTAATATGCTTTTGTGACAGCTACAGTCAATCTGGAAAACTATACTGGGAGATTCTGTTTTCACATTTCTTCATTAAAAACCTGTCAATGTGACACAATAACCAAAAATATATTCTGGGTTTTCTTCCAGTACAGTAAAATATCTAGAATAATAATAGTAACTATTATTATAATATTACTATAAATATTATATATATTATAATATTAATTTAAATATTATAATTTGGAAGACAAGACATGGTAGTTTGCTTAATGAAATTAATTATAAAATATATCAGTCATAACTTCTTCCAAGTACATACTATAAATCCTGATATTGGAACATTAAAAAGGGATTTCTTTATTTTTGGTAATGTGGTTCTATTTTGGGAGTTTAAGTTATTACGTCTTGTTTTTTCTTTTCCTTAAAGATCAAAAACTTACTTTGCTTACTGTAATATCTAACCAGCTACACCCACCGTAAAGTTAGTTTTCAGCTGCAAAGAAATTTATTCCAGTCAAAAATATTAAAATAGCTAACTTATTCTCTATGTGTAAAAAAACCCCAAAAATGTTGGGTGAAGCAAAAAAACATTAATCCTATAATAATGGAATACATACTATTAATATATAGATGTAGATCTTGTATACTTGTATACCTTTGCAATAACTCTCAGTGTTTGTTACAAAAAATAAACCAACTTCATTTTACAGATTACAAAACGTAGGCCTAAGGCATGAGAAAGAATCTATCAAGTCTGTGCTATACATGGCACCAAAATATCACCTCAGTTCTACATTCTCAGTGCATCACAACTTCCAGCTAGTCCATGTTGTTTTTCACCCTACACCTTATGTAAGAATTAAAGAGTGAGTCAATTATAGAGTCAGTGAATAAATGCTAGGTGGAAAATTTAAAAAACAAAACAAAACACAAAAAGCCCAGTTGTTTTAAGGAATTATTTTAAGAACTGGAGTGACTACCCACTGAACAGTTTTTCTGACCTTTAAACTTGGAAGTCCCAGAAGAGAGCTGATGACAAAGATAAATTTTCACATACAATACTGAATAAATCCTTTGAAATAAACTGCAGCCTGTGGAGGACCCACACCAGAACAGGAAAGTGTGCTCTGAAGGAAATTGTGACCCTGTGGAGAGCCCACACTGGTGCAGGCTCCAGTCTGTGGACATTAATGTGACATAAAAGTCAATGTTTTTTCCAGCTGTGAACTGCATCTCAACAGTCCTGTTTCACATCAGTCCCTTTAGAATGCTTAGGGCCTTGTAGGAAGGTTGTAGAATTTCAAATCAACATCACAATGCTAAATGGTTCAATAAATTACCTTCAGAAATTTCCTTCCAGTTAATGAGACTGGCTAAAGAACACAACCAGAATCTGGCAAAATGCTGCAGAGAAGTGAGGCAGAAACATAGGCTGGAAGCTCTTATGCCATATTAAAATATCAAACCTAAAATTCTTTTGGCCTAGCAGGAACAACTAATGCTGTAATATTTTCTGGAATGACTGGACAGCTGAGGGATCAAGATATCATATTGTTAAGAATATAAATGTCTTTATTCTAAGTGAAAACTTACATTTTTATTTTCTCACAGACTTGATTTTACATTTCAGACCTAATTATAAGAGTGATCCTTGGTGACAGCTTCTCCTCTACAACATTCAAACACATGTCAAAATAAAATACTCCAAAAGACAGGCACAACGTGTCAGGGTCAGGACAGTATGACCCCATTTTTCCCATTTCTAAAAGCCAGTCCAAGAGAAGAAAATAATCCCTTCCAAAAAACCACCATGTGGCTGATATATTATTACAAATTCCTGAAGGTTCAGACAAGATTAAAACAGTAAATTGCCATACACAATACTTCTAGCAATTTGGCATTGTGGGAGTGTAAAAAACACACACTAGTTGGAATTTGGAAACAACCACTACTGGGTCTAAAACCTGAGAGGGGAATTCCAAAAGTAAAAGCTACTGTTCTGCTGCAAATCACTAAAGAGGCAGTTTTCTTCTAGCATACCACCAATATTTAAATATCTAAACTGTTGCATTATGAATCATGTTTCTAAAAAGATCAAAGTTATTCATATGTAAAAAGGAGTAAGGTGCAATTAATAAATTCTGCCTGTTCTTTTAAGGATGACATGATTCTTGTTGAGGTTCAGGGATATGGATAAATAATTCTATTTACTGTTTTATGTTCACTCAGTTTCCTGACAGACCACAATTATTTCATGACAATACTGCTTAACCATTTAAACTGGTGGTATATTTTAAAATAATTTTGACTTCATAAGAGTTCATTAGGGAAAATTATGAAAATACTACAGAAGTGTTTCCTTCTTTACATCATATTTTCAAGCACCTCTGAAAGGTACCCAAACTGGCCCTATCCTTAACACTTGCAAACCCTTAACAGTCTGCTACTTCACAATTTCACCCTCTCTACCTATGTCCTCCAGCAACCTTCTGAAATCCAAAAGTATAAATTTTTGAACAAATTTGAATTTCTTGTAATACATTTTTCTTCATGAAGGCACTCCAAAGCATCCTGAGTTTTCTCTAATCCATCATGTGTTAAAAGCCTGGCTTGAAGTCAGCTTCAAGACTGCTCACACGTTAGATTGCTAGAATTTCCAAGAAGTATATAAACTGAGGCAATACATGTTTTCCTTCCTTTACACAGAAGTTTACGTAATCTTAAGCAATCTTTAATCAAAATCCAAGTCTGTACTTCTAAATGCATATTTTTATATGCCTAAAGTGTTGCAGAAAGAAAAAGAAGCAAAACATATGTAGCAGTGTAATAATTACTGTCTCAAGATCATGCTAAAAATCAATCTTCTGTTTCTTAAATTAACTACTGAGTCATTTTATGAATCAAATGAAAATCTACCAGAAATTCTGGATCAGCTACTATAGAATTAAACAATGAGTCTGTGAGTTCATTTTTTTAAGCTTTATACATTTGTGAGGAAAAAATTAAGTAAATTTCAGAAGCATCACAGTTACTCAAACCTCATAAACATCATGTATTTTTATCAACCCAGAGTCTGAATGCTTCTACTTTTAATACAGAATAGTTAGAAGGAAATAAATCCTAAATTAATTTTATAAAATGTAAGGCTGAGCCTTAGAGATATATAGCCAAGATATGTATATCCAGTAAAAAAGATTTAATTAAAATATATAATTAATTGATATTTCATATTTATTACCTAATGAATAAAAAATCTAATTAATAATAAAGAAATATTCATGTCTGAAAATATCAGCAGATTTTTTTTTTTCTGATAAAGCAATAATTCATTGCAAGCAATTCTATTTTAACCAAGCAATTCAAGCAATTCTATTTTAACCAAAGTATGGACATGAGTATTTCCTTTCCCCTAAATGCTAGGCACTCATCATTACAGAAACAGCACATAGAGTATTATTTTCTTTACAGAAGTCCTACTGCTGCAAAGCCAATGGCAATTCTAGGCTGCCATGTGTTTTTCACCTCTACAGGCACAGCCAGGCCTGCATTCCCTCCATATTGACCACGGTGGAGAATTTGCTGTAGAGTGAGGTGGAGGGTGTGTTGAAAAGGGCACATTTTGTGCATGTAACTCCATTTCTGATTCTGAGGTACAGTTGTAAAGTAACACTAAATTCAGCTTTTCATAACTTCTGAGCCTTCAGCTTTTTACAAGTTCAAGGAATGTGTGACCAGGTTTGTTGAAGGCTAACTTATTCATATGCAAATTCCTTTGCACATATATAGTCTCCACAATAGATACACCAACAGTATCCACAAAGAAACCTTCACTGGTAAAGTATACATATTTTTAAGACACCAAAATGCTGTTTTATTTAAGGAACTTTTGACCAAAGATACAACCAAGAACAATCTCTATCTATTGGTTCCTTGATCAGCCAGGCTATGGACCAACCTATTCCATTACAGGAGGCAAAGCCCACTCCCCAAAGGATGAAACCCTATGGTCTGATGGTGGGCTAAAGCCATGTGCATGCAGACTCAGATTAAGGAAGCTGAACATAAAAACAGAAAAATGAAAAATACATACAGCCAATTTGCTTAGATTGGTCAGCATTTCATTCTGATCTCCAAAGCCAGTTGTATGAATTTTGCTCACAGCATCCTCTTTCTCAGTAAGCCACGCATCAAAAAGGCACTGAAATGAAATTGGAAAGAAAAAACTCCAGTCATGCATTTCCTATATACATATATACACATAAATAAAATGTATTATCATATTTCCTACAATGTTTTGAAGAACATTCCAATTTATAACTTTAAAAAAATAGTTATTCACCTGCTCTTCTGCAAAATGCTGCCATTTACGAAGAATATCTTGCAGAAGGACCCATCGTTCTTCTGTCCACCTGCAGATGGCTGCCCACCGTTTTCCAAAGTGCTGGAGAGAAAGAAACACAAAAGTCTGTTTAGCATTTGTTTACTTTTTTCTTCCTTAACAAGGAAAGTTGTTTTCCCTGTGGCATTACAAAATTTTTATGGAAATATTTTCCCTATTCAGTTTTTTCTTAGGCATTTGTCCTTAAAATATGTTGCATATCACATGAAATGTATTTTAGGCCCATTTGAAATTAAATCAAAATGGAGAGAATAGGGAAAGCACTAGATCTAAACACTGAATATTTTAATACTAATCTACAGATAGTTTTCTAGCAAGGCTCTACTACTGCACTTTGAAAAACTCACTCTATTTAAAAACTTTAAGATGGCCAAAGAGAACTACTTGAAACACAAACATGATGGGCAAAAATGTGGCCAAAGCAAAACCAAAAAACTGGCCTTTAACTTGCATCATCAGTGGTACAGTTGGTCAAAACTGTTACCTCTTTTAAAATATTGCAGTGTTAAAAACCCCACACTTATAAACTTCCACATCAGCACAAATCCCAGTGAGGTTTCCCAGGTATTTGTACCATTTGCTACTATGCACGTATTTAAATTAGACAAAGCACCAATCATCTTGTTCTCTTCTCCCTTACTTTTGCTGATGATAGAAAACTTTTATTGCAATGATTTATAGTGACTTCATTACCCCGATATCAAATGCAAATTATTTAGCTGCTCCCAAATAAAAAAAAAAAAAAATCTCTTATAAACACCTGAAAGTTACACTATATTGCTGCATTCTGAATTTTTCATCCACTTCAAATGCACACCCTGACAAAAAGATAATAGTTTCTTCCTTTTTTCATATTGAGCTATTTACTTCATTACTCTTATGGATCCCTTCTAACTTGAAATACTTCATAATTCTCCATCTTTTGTATTTACCTATTCCTCATAAAGATTATAATTTAATTTTGGCAAAAATGTAGCATCCAAATACTGGATTCTTAAAACCAAGGTTTAAATTAGAATTGTATTTTCTACCAAGAAGAAAAAAAATTAAGTTTCTCTTCCTAGGGTATGGAAGATAAACTTTCAGAATGCCATTTGAATTTGTTTATTTAACAGTTTTATGACATAGTAAAAAATCAGCAGATATAGTTTTACATTTAGTGGACACTAAAACCATAAAAATATTCAATTGAATATTTTTATCTTGATAATTACTTGTTCAAAAGTCATAAGCATATCTTTCCTCATAGCTATTATATAAAAATCCTCATACCTGAGTAACTTTTAAATAGCTCACATCCAAGCAGCTGACTTTTCTTAATGATTACTGTGAGAAAAATAATTTCCTCTCAACAACTGCAATAACATCTCCATCAATTATCACTGTGATACATCATCAAAAGTGTTTTTTGGTCCTTTAGGAAACAGCAAAACCTCAAGAGAAGATCAAATATCTGGCTCTGCATTAACTCTGAGAATTATATTGATTTTCAAAACAAAAAACTTAATACAAAATACCATTTTCAGCAAAATATTTCAGACCCACATAACCTTTTTGTTTCCTCAATACTTTTACAATCTCTTTTATTTTAATAAAGTAAGAAAAGTGACCAAGTAAGTGCACTGATAAAAGTGCTGATTCTGTGACCTACCTTAAATCTAGTTATTTATCAGGAGAGGCCATAACAACCATGAGATCAAGATACACTGTTTGGTTAAGGCAGGAAGTTCCAAGTTCAAAATATCATGTTAGGACTGTTATTTATAAACCAGTTATTTTACTAAATCACATGGTGCTCAACTTTAACTCTCTATTCACATCAAACAGTAGCCTGTGTGATGCCCACAAACTCAGACTGTTCCAAGTGTTCCTAACATCTGGGAAAACAAATTTTCAGATAAACTGATTGAATCCACACTAACAAGTAAAATGCCATCCTGTAAAAAAAAAAAAAAAAAAAAAAAAGCCAATTCATACAGCCCTAACACAAATTTTTAGAGAAATTGAATGCAAAAGAAGATGTTTTATTTTTTCTTCTCAGAGGACACTGAAGGAATATTTTATATGACTATCAAAAGCAGAAGGGGAAATATTTTAGTCTGCTAAAAGGTCAAAGTAAGGAAGCACAAGAACAGAAGAAAATGAGTAAAACATAACGCTTGGGAACACTGGATCAAAATCATGTACTGCAAGCCTGCCACTAACAGAACTTATTTGATAAATGGTTTTCTAATCAGGTGTTAATATCCACTTTTTAAAATAATAAGAAAAAGTGGAAAAATGTTTTTGCCTATATCCAAAATTAATTCTTTACAACTGAATATTTAGCCCATTCATAGAATTTCTACCAAACAGCATTAAGTTTTGTGGGCAGTTCTCAAGGTCTCAACATTTCATGCACCAGCACACCGAGTGGGAGAAACAAACGGGAGGAACTGGAAGCACTGGTCAGGTCCCACAGCTGTGATGTTAAAAAGACTTGCTGGATTGAGTCCCACGGTTGGAAATCTGTGATGGAGAACTCCAGCCTGCTCAGGATGTAAACTATTCCACAGGGAACTAGGAGAACTTTCTAGATCAGTAACCCCTGTCCTTATGGATGATTTCAACTTCCCAGTCATCAGCCAGGAATACCATACTTTTTTGAAGAGCGGATCTTGGAAATCCCTTTAGTCTGTAGAATGCAACTTCCTGTCCTAAGTGCTCAGTGAGTCAACTGAAACAGTCTATTCATTTGTGAATATTCCTCACTTATGTTGATGCATTTTAACAAGAACAGCCCATATTTCATCTGCAATCAACAAACAGTACCCTGAATAACATGAACATTTAATCCTGGAAAATACTCAGCTCCTTTCCCCCAGCAAGGGAATAAGCTATCAAGTAGTATTTGATACACTTTATACAGATTTCTTTCTAGCACAGGCCCTGACCCTTGAAGCTTGGGGAAGCCTCTAATTTGAGCTAGCCCACAAGAGCCCTTAATAGACATGTAATCTGCTGGGTATAATTATGGAAAAAAAAAAATCTCCCAGCATTCATGGTTTCTGTATGTTATCCAGCCATTTCTCTGAGCTGAAGATAATTTTCCCCATTTTTTCTGTAGAAATGAGTCAGAGAACATCAACAGCTTTGTTACTGAAGTGGTTTGATCTTGCAGCACTAAATATAGATTTGAGCCTTACCCCACAGCTGCCTTGGTAAATCTAAGGATTGAGTTTAATTGGGGTCTTGGAGTTTTAAGTCTAAATAGTGGGTTCTTAGTAGCTGCATAAACAGATCCTCTCAATATGTCACACATTGCTATGGAAAGTAAGCAAAGTAATGTAAAAGTAGTTTTAATATTCACACCCAGACTATCTGTAATCTCTCAAAGTACCTTAGAGGAACAGCTGTTTCTAAGAAGAGCCCTGAAATTGTGTTTATTTTTAGTTTTCCAAGCAAGGGTAAATTTTCAATTAATAATTTGATTCAGGGGACACTTTTGGCTTCTATGCCATTAATTGCTTCTTAAACAGATATGTTTTTACATAGGCAATAAAATGTAAGAACTCTACTGTTGAAAAGTAAGAACTGTTGAAAGAAATGAACTTTACTGCTAATCTAAAATGAGCCTAGATTCATGTCAACATTCTTGAGACATCTCAAAAAGTTCACTTTAGGTATTAAAAAATTGTCTTATACAAACATTTGAAAAAAGATACACATTATATACATAGATATTTATATGTATGAAAATATTTCAGGAATCACCACCTCAAAAAGAAGTACAAAACTGAATTGCATCAGCTTGGAAAATGCATGCAAATAAATGCTCATTTTCTTCCTAATCTGATCCTGACCAGCACCTCAGTGAGCCAGTCTTATTAAGCTCTTTTGTCTGACAGTTCAAGCTCTTGTTTTGTTCTACTTTTAGAAGTCAGACTGACAGATACATAATCAAGCTTGGAACTTTTCTCCATTGTGCCTATGGTGAAATGGTCTAATGGTTGTGCCTGTCAACACATTTTATCTCCTGTGCTTATATTCAGACTGCAAGTGATAAGAAAAAAAATCCCAAACAGTTCCTGTACACAACAAAGAGGTGTAACATTTCACAAGAGGTGTAGCAGGTGGACTGTGGTAACTCTCTTCTCCTGGGCATTAAAGTATGAAAGTTTCCACACCTCCCTACCACTCTAAACCCTGTAGCTTTGTATCTGTACTTGGGTTTTATTAACATCTGTAATATTGCTACATATTCCTTTACTTCCAGAGCAATGGAATTATGTTTTCTCTCAGATTCTTCTGTAAGAAATTATGAATAAAGGACATAATAGAAGAGCAAATATTCTGTTCCACAACACCCCATGATCTGCTCAGAGAGCCTGTGCTGCAGGATGAGGGGACTCAGGAATTGTCTTTCTAGCATCTTTCAAGGAATGTACTTTTTCCAAGACAGTAATAATTGGTGTTTTGTATATTAGTATAGTTACAAATTGTCTATTTTGACTGTGTTTAATTTATATTAATTATTCATAATGTTTCTTTAAGGTATTGCAGTATTGTCTGAATTCTATTTCATGTTTTATTCCAATATAGATCAGCCACAGATGTAGCACAGGATACTAATGGTATCCTTCCAAAGATTGTAATAATATGGGATGAAGCTGTGTCACCTGATGTTCCTTTATTCTTCTTCCTGAAGATGTGAAATTAGATTTTCTAACAATCCACCAACCTTTCATTTGATTTTCACACTATTAAAAACTCTCATTTCTACATCTTCTTACTCATGAAGTGCCATAAATATCAAATACTGTTAATTATTTTCTCTCTTTTTCCATTCAAAATATTTTGCAAGTTTAGTTTTGCTTCAGGAGCCATGTTCTTGCTAGGGATCTGCTTTATTCAACTGAACAGTTCCAAGGAGCTGTCTGGCAAGATATTCTGGAAGGTTAAGATTATTTTGGGCAGGTGCACCACAGTTCTGACACTTAGGATGAAGTCAAAAGGAATTAATAATTCTGGATCAGTAGAGGCTGTATTGTTATCTCGGCTGGTTGTGCTGCTTGAGTGACTAAGTAGCTGCAGTACAGAAAACTCAGAATGGCATTTCAAGTGGCAGGGCTCAGAATCTTAGTCAAATCTACTCTAAATTGCAATTACTGATTTGCTGGTATTGGTACCCAAATTAGCTACATTCAAGACAGCACACAGGTATCTGTCTGTGCTCCAGCTATACCTGCTGGAATGGAGATAGCTTCTCTAGAGAAACCTTGGGTGGCAATGATTTAGAGCCCACAAAAACTTATTTTCTTAGGTAATAAAGTAAAATTTAAATAAACTGTTTCTCCTTTCTGAAAGAGGAAATAGAAAGAATCTTGGTTGTAATGTTGCAATTCCTCTTGAGCTGTGTCCCTGGAGAGCTGACCACCAACACAGGAGAACCCTCCTTCAATGTACCTCAACATTGATTACCAACTTTCCTTTATCCAATTTCATTCAGCAGTTACAGTAAGAGCATTGGAATATAAATAATACAGCAACAGAAACTTTTTAAAGACACAAGTGAAATAGTGAATTTTTATTATGAGCAAGTTAATATTTTAAAAACTTTTAGAATATCTTGGCTTCTAACTCTATCACAAATGTATCTCCAATGTGTCATTATTTTAAAGATACTCGAGTAATTGTATTTGAAAAATTCAATTAAGTGATACTTCCCTTTTTTTCCAAATAAACATGGCCATGAGAAAATATTGGAAAATAAATTCTGACTTTCCCTTCAAAAGTGCTTTAGAAAAATACAGAATAATCTTAATATTTCTCCATAAACAGTATTTATCAACAAATTATGATCCTGTAGATCATGAACACATTCATTATCTGGTTTTTCTTATTAAAATTTTCTATTTCAATTTTATGGGACCAGCATTGCCATATAGTCATTACCTGAAGCTGTTCTTCCAGTGCAGCAGTAGCTCTGTCACCACTGTTTTCATCTACCACCACTACCATATGGGTTAGGGAATTCACCTTGACTTGCTCCTGCTCCAGATCTTCTTGAAATGCCTATAATGAAAGGATATATGTTAAAGAATGTGTTCAAAAGTAAAAAAAAAAAAAAAAACCAAAAAAAAAACAAACCAAAAAAGGTAGACCATTGACTGATTAGCTTGCATAAATGTCTATGAGAACTCCAGAGCTTAAAGTTACTCACAAGTCCTAACTCTTATATAATATTCCAGACTGAAAATTTTGCTTGAGAAATAATTTGTTGCATTTTTGTAGGTGATTTACACACAGTCACATAATATGTATACATAGCAATAGCCTGCAGATTTCAAATAGCCACCGAATTAAATTTTGTATTTCATATTAATGTATGAAATTTTTTTTCAATATTGTAACAATATAAACTTCACATATATTTCATTAAACAAGCACATGCTAACTTCAATTTGGCACACTACAACATTACTCACGTAGGAGAAAACTGCTCAGGAGGTGACCCACCATTAGCAAACTCATGCAGCAACCTACTGCAACTCCCTGCAGAAACCAGGAAACTAAACAAGAAACTAAACAAGAAACTAAACAAGAAACTAAACAAGAAACAAAGGCTTTTCATGATTTCTGCATGTCTGATGAAAAAATTGCTCGCCTTTTTTTTTTTCTTTATTTCTTTTTTTTTTTTTTTTTGTAACTCACTTGCCATGAAAGATGGAACCTCTCCTTTGCTGCAGTTAACAAAATCAAAACCAGCCCAGCTCTGGCACCAGAGAACTGAGCAGCCAGACATATTTTCTCCTTCCCTTGCTCTGGTGCAGCAAGAGGACACACAACAAAAATGGAAGGAGCTAAAGTGGTGCTGGTAATGAAAATTTAAACCACAGAGAAGACCTCATACCACTCCCCTGGAAAAAAAAAACCAAAACCAAAACCCAAGGTAGCCAGGACTCCATCTTGTCTGACACACTTTTTAGGTGCCAATAACTTGCTTCAAACCAACAAAACAATTAGGGAAACCAAAGTCCTGGATTATTTTCTCGTTACTTCAGCTGAGTGTCTTCTAGGGACTGATGCATTTGTGGTGGAATAGCTACAGCCTGAAAAATAGCATGGCCTTGTCACAGGAGAAACCTTGACTGTGTTACCTACTATGCTGAATTTCACAATGATGTGCTTTTCTGCTGCTTTTTTGAGTAACTCACTCATGTATGAAGTCCTTGCTGAACATAAGCTAATGCATTCTAAAACTCTTTTAAACTCATTTTAATTTTATTAAAAAATTAAAAAAAAAAACCCAAAACATAATGTGGTTATAAGCAATAAGAAAGGAACTCACAGACTACTTTGTTTTTAGGGTATAAATATCTTACTACCCATTTCAGAGTTAATTTCTTTCATGGGCATATTGAGACAATATAAGAATCCCCCTTTTTTTGACTTTCATCCCTGTGAGTACCCTTTGATTCAGAGAGCTAGACTATAAAACAATTCTCAAGGACTGTGAAATATACTAAATTGTTAGAGTCATCCCTGGAATTTAGACTTCTCAACTAATTAGACTTTAGACTTCTGGATTTTATGATCCAGCACCGGAGAGGGAAGAGGAGGCAGAGCAGTCATGGATTAGTGTGTATAATACAGCTCACTTCCCCCTCATTTAACCCCCTCTTTAAGCCATACAAAACAAATTCATTGCTCCCTAAGTCTACATCCATGGACAAGGTGACTTTAATTCCCTTAGTAGCTGGAATCTGACAGATGGCATCCCAGAACAAAACCAGAGTTAGCAGGAGTGGATGGTACTTTGGAGTTGGGAGTCTCACACACATTGTGAAAGACTTGGGAAGTCATGGAACAGATGAACCAGAAAGTTGACTCATTATCTAATCCTCAGGCAGATTCAATTTACTCTGAACTAAAAAGACTGCTCCTTATAACCCAAGTGTCTATTTTTACCATGAAATTCATTGGTGAGAATTGTTTGTTTACAGGATCTTGTTGGAACAGGAATTTATGATGGACAGTTTTAAGGCAAGAGCACATTCTGTTCAAATAATTTAAATGGTAATTACTAACAAGTTGCCCTGAGCTTATTAGAGAAATAGCAAATTTTCAGGGACTTGAACATAGATGAATAAAGATAGCAACAAGAGAAACTCATAAAACTTTACAATTCCTTTAACTCCTATCTATCAGATAACAATTTACACAACTCAAACAAAATCCAGTTCAAAAAGAATAAATATGCCCGCCAAACTCATCCAAGTACCCAAAGACAAATCCATCCTGATATTTGAACACTGAAGAGCATCTCCTTTGACTGTTCAAATTGATTTGAAGAATTAAAAATCCTGGCACTAAAAAAGGCTAAGATGTTTTCAGAAACCTTATGAAACTATAAAAATCTACCAATTATATATGGTGTAATAATATTAAATAATAATAATAATATATGGTATATTAACTGGAATATTACAATCAGTGCAATTAAAAGCACAATTTTAAAATTTATTCTAACAATTCCAATACCATATTCTGCTTGGACAGCTCAATAGTTCTTAGATTTTTACTGAAAAGTAGCTTGTTTCCTTTACAAAATTACAAGGAAGGGATAATTGTAACAGGAGCCAAAATACTTAAAATGCTGCCACAAAAGAAAAAAAAAACCCAAAAAACAACAACAACCCAAAACCAAACCAAACCAAACAAACAAAAAAACCAAAAAAAAATTACTGAAATACTTAACTAATCTTCCAAAATATATTGACTTTGCCAGCTTTCTTACCAGAAATGTGTACCTTCCTAATGACCTAAAAATTTCTTCTTCACCACTTCATTCCACTCATAAAATTTGCAGTACTATCAAGAAAAGAACCTCATATATTTTGGCCCCAAGCAGCATGCTGGGAAGAATGTTGAGTTTTTTCTCTGGTCTGATAGTTGGTTGCCATCTCCAATACATATTAGTGGTTGTTTTTTGGGGATTTGTTTGTTTGTTTTCTGATTTTTTTTAATATGTCCCAGAAGAAACACTGAAGTGTCAGTCACAAGACCTCAAGACCAATATTTTGAAACATCACTTAAAAATACATAAAATAAAGAACTGATATGTACGGAAATCTTAACTCAAAGGAAGATACATAACATGAATTAAATGAGTGAAAAGTACCTACTAATGAACAGGTAAAGAGAGGAAGGCAAAATTATAAGGGTAAAGAGGAGACAGAGGCAAGATGACAACAACCCAAACCTAACATGTTTGCTGGTCTGGTTCATTTGAAATGATGATTGCTTTTAATATCTTCAAACTTTTGGTTCCTCTGATGAATTTACAAAACATTGTTTTCTGATACAACCAGACTCATGTGAGACTGAGAAAATATGAAGAGTTTTGGGTTTACTTTTTTATTTGCGTGTTTAATGAAAAAGCAATAAATGTCCTATTATAAATCCATTGTTTTAACCCTTGCTATATGAGGAAGTTTTGATGTATGTAAAATACCAAAAATCATGTGGCACTTTCTCTCAATAACTGAAAGAATGGAAAATCCTGTTCTTTGACTTCTGAATAACACAAGGGATAGATGAATACAAATGTAATTAAAATTAAATCCAAACAATTTTATTTCTAGCATTTCTAGCTGAATTCCCTTTTGCACATGAAACAAATTTGAGAAGTAATACACATAAATAATGTTCACTAACTCAACACACCACAGGAAAGAAGAAGCACGTGGAAAAGGGATTTCTGTATGTCTTCACTCAAAATGTTCAAATACAAGCTAATTACCTATTTTTCTCAGTATCAGAAAGAAGCAGCATAAAGAGATTGCATAAATAAAGGTATTGCATTTTATTAGTATTCAAGCATAGAAATAGGAGTAAAGTTATTCAAGTCTTAGTATGGATGTATTCAAAGTCTTTCATGCTTCTTTTTCCAATTACCATTTCATAATTACCTTCTGTCTTTTTTAAAAAGAAAATTTAATGTCAGGAAATGTCCTTAGCTAGCAAAGCCACATACTGAAATGCATTTTCTCCCCACAGGGCAAGCACAGACAGCACCAACAGCAGCAGGAGCTGCAGAATTTGTATTCTTCTTCAGTAGCACTCCTTAATCAGAATGCAAAGAAATCATCTTTAACACACAAGTGCATCATGAGGTCTTTTGCAGCTTTTGACCTCTTTTCAAAAGAACTGTAAAAGCTGATTTCAGTTTGAATTGTTTTTCAGGATGATCTGCCCTCTAAAATCTGGATTAGCACTAACACAGGCCAAAAAGCATCAGGTGTTAAAATCTCTCAAGATACCAAGGCAAGGAACTGCTTTGAGACACTGATGTAGAGACATTCAAAGGTCATCATATTAAATCTCCACCAGCTCACAAATCAACTCTGTTTTCTATATTTTTCTGTATTTCCTTATCATCATCATGTGCTATAGACACATATACAAATTTATTTTTAAATCTAAATTATTATGAAGCAAGGCAATCTAATTCAGTAAATTTAATCAGTCTATTACACAAACTGTCCTATCTCTCATTTTAGTTCTTAATTCTTCCAATTAAAATTACCCTTACATAATGTGGAAGAAATTGGCAAAATTCCATTTTATATTCTATTCCTGAGTTTGGTTGGCTGCTTTTTTTGTTGTTGTTGTTGTTGTTACTGTTTCAATATATTACCAAAAAGTATTTTCCACTGCTAGAAAGGAATGCATTTCACAGTGCATAATATATATTCAGTGCAAATATATATTCAGAATCTCTGGAGTCCTAACAATATTATGTGGTCTGACAACTGCATCATTACTGCTACAACATGTAAGAGAAAAAAGCAAGATGCAAAAAGAAGAATACACAGGCATTAAAAAACCTGATATATTTTCATTCTAATGTAATGAAAAGATGTTACAGTTGTCTTGACTATTCTAGTATATTGCTTATACATAAAAAGAAAGCAATATCTTTTTATATCAGAATAAAACTCACAGTTGTGATAAAGTAAGTCTACAAAAGCTTGTTAACTGTATAGAACAATAAATATTAAACCAAGATTTCATACTACTTTGCTCTGCTCTAATGGCAGGAGTAGAGATTTTAAAATGTCAAACAGCCAATTTGGTTTTTATGTCTTTGGAAGCACATCATAGCATACCTTATGCTCTTCTATTTGGCGCTTCAGGTCCTCTAGATCTGGACCTAAGGGCTCCAAATCAGTTTTCTTTGTCCTTTCCTCTGTTTTTGTCAGCCAATCAGCCAGCTGGGCTAGCTGCTGATTCTGCAGATCCATTAGGATTTTATGTAAACTGTAAAACAAAAAAAAAAATAAAATTAGAATTTAGAAGTGAAGAAAACAACAAGCAGAAACATCTGCCCCGTATACTAACAGATTTTCACAAGGTTACATTTGAAGGCAGCAGAGAAATCTAAGCTTTTGAATATGTGCTTTGAAAGGGGAACAGGCTTTCCAGGACAGTAGTTAGAGCACCAGCCTGACAGAGCTCCAGAAGTGTTTGGGAAATTCTCTCAGGCAGAGAGTGTGACTGTTGGGATGGCTGTGCAGGGGCAGGAGTTGGACCTGATGACCCCGATGGGTCCCTTCTGACCCAGCACATTCTATGGTTCTATGGAGAAGGTAGATGAAACTTTTTTGAAATAGTTTTGATTTAGACAACTTGTTTTGAAGTTTTTTCTTTAGGAACTCACTATATCATATAATATTCCATCTGTTAAAGCTTTGTATTCCTGTCACATTTCTATTAAGCTGGAGTTCAAATTTCCTACACTCTATTTCTTTAAAGCTTGTTTTGCTCACTACAAGTATTTTGAAAGTTGCTCCAACAGCTGACCTTAGCAGGCTTCCTCTAATTTAGGATATTAAATAGAAAAAACATTATATTTTGAGTTATTAAATGGAAAATACTCTGAAAATTTCACCAGGAAATACTTCAGTTTTGCCTAATAAAATTGCACAGCTAGATCCAAAATGATCTGGCCAAAAATCCATGACAGATTTCCACTTAGACTTGACTGTTTAGAAAGTCTCGAAACTCTCCTAAACAAAATCTTCATCAACAGCATTTTTGGATTTCAGATTTGTTTTTTCCCTTTTTTTTAATTTTTTTAAACGTGAAATGATATTTAAGAGATTGAATAAAACCACCAGAGGACTCATATAGTATTGTTGCCATCCTAATCTCTCTATTAATTACAGATAGAGTACAGAAGGGTGATACCCTGTTTCAATAAAGCCCATGGTTTACAAGGGATTAGGGATCTTAGATCTCAGTCCTTCAGTTTGAATTATTTATGTTATTGTCTTGATGCTCTAAACCAAGCTAATATAATGTACATTGCTTCATCCTGGTGATATTCCTGTCAGCATTAAATTAAATAATCTGTACAGAAAAAATGTTAGTTTTACAGTTACCTGTACAGAAACCTGTTTCTACATATTTTCATTTTCTTAAACTGAATTTAAGAAAATGAAAATATGATGAAACACATACAATACATAATATTGACGTTATTCTGAAGTAAGGAGCATAAAATTAAAAATTAAGTAATCACAAAACATAATCACAGTTAATTCCTAAAGCAAAAGAATGCTTCTTCTTTCCTACCATTCACCAGGTTCTTCCTTGTTTTCATAATACTTTTATAAACATCTGATATGAGGGTTTAGTATCTATTTAGATACCTCAGGAGATTATCAAAACCTTTGTTTATAGTATGGCTTAAAAAAGTTTCAAATTAAAAAAAAATTGAATTGAATGTGTTTTAAAAGTTGTTGAACTCCCTATAAAGTGGTAAATGTTATTGTTTTTATCTACAGTGACATATTTATCACTGAGATGCTCTACGATGGAGAATAATGTTTGAGAAAGGCCAGAAGGAAGAAACAAAAATTAAAAAAAAAAGACAGTTTTCCTTCAGCATGCTACTGCATTGCTTATTAGAACAGTCAAATGTTTTCAATACACAGTGAATACATGAGAAATCCAATCTGGGCTGCTTTTACACAAAGGCATTGTTGTGTTCCAAACCTCTTCTGACATTCTGACCTCCTAAATCACTTTTTATAAGACCCTTCCATTTTTCATTGCATATTTATCAGTATATCTTCCTCCTGTCCTTGGTTATTACTTGCTTTTGTTTTCCTTGTGCTGTAAAGTGTGGTACTTTTTTCACATTTCCCATTACCATTACAGAGGTCAGACAGCCTTGCTGTTCTCATCTTCACAAAAACCATCCTTGTTTGGCTAAACATGTCACTGTTGCCTTAGGGACAAGATTACAGCAATCTGCTCAGAAGATTGTGCCTTAAACTGAAGTAGAAGATGGATCCTGAGAGTTTAAATAATGTATAATAGCCCCAAAATATATTATATTGTGATAAGAAAACTTTTTATACTCATCCAGCCAGGTTTTTGAAACACAGTGGTTTGACCAAAGGGCCAGAATTAACTATATCTAAGTTATCACTCCTGAGAAATTTTCTCTTGCCCTATCCCCAATTTCATTGAATTTATCGCAGATTTATTTTTTGTATAGAAAATGAAAGAGCAGTGCAACACTCCGTGAAGCCCTTATTATTTTGTCTTCTCCTGAACTCATATTACCCAAATATGACTCACTTTAGAAGAGACTAGGCCACTCAATTCTCCAAGCAATGACCTAAAGGTGCAGCTGGGAGGTGGGTTTAACAACTGGTGTTAAAGGGCATTTTAAGTAGACAAAGTCCACTCAGAGACATAGCTACTTCCACGCGTTGATTTAAATGAAATTAAGTATGGCAAATAAAAACTCCCTATAGTAAAGCATCATAGATTTTTCTCTCCAAAAATATACCAGAACTGGAATAAATAAGGTTGAAATATCTGAAACTCAGAAACGATTTTATAGTCAAAGGAAGAATAAAGGAAACACTCTCAGTACTCAGTAGCAAGCTGAAAAGAAAGCACATGTTTGGAATTGCTAAGAATATATTGGAAGAAAGAGAGTTATGTCAAGCAATTGTTGAAAAATCACAGTTCTCTTTTTAATGCAATGGGCAAACCCCTCATCTCCAAAAGGTAAGGTAGAACTGGAAAAAGCATGAAAAGGAGCAAGATGAATAACTGAATATGTTCAATATGTATTTATGAAGAAAGTAAGAAAATATATACTTTATCTCAGTAACCCGTAAACCAAATTACTCCCCTGCTGCACAATGACAAGCTTTTACATTTATGGAATTTCTTACGCCAGATGGTACTCCATAAATAAAAAATTTCAAAATCAGATATAGTAATATCAAAAATCTCCAAATATTGTGAATATTTAATAGATTATTTCTCTACTTCTACTTGTAGTTCAACTTTAAGCTATAGGCTTTACCCTTTCTTAAATAGTGTAATTTGCACTCTAATAAAACCATGGCAATATCTCCAGGAAAGCTCAGCTCTTATTTATTCTTTTAATGGGGATTGAGTTTTAGAGGCCTTAAAAGATTCGTTTCCCTTTTCCTTTTTTATCTTTGCAAAGTTTCTCTCCTTTGTAGTTCAATATAGTGCAATACAGTATTTGTTGAAACAACTGGAAAAAGGTGAGGTAGGTGATGCAAATTTTGGTGAAAGTGTTATCAGTGTCCAAGTTGTTGGTAGCTGCTGCTTTATGTGGGTTCAAGGCTCCAAACAACATGCAAGGTTCAAAATCACTGTGCATCAAATTTCAGGGTAAAACATATACAAGACAGAGTTTTGTTCACAGTGAAGGAAAATCCCAACTGTTAGTCAAGTTCAGGATTGTTTCAGTCAAAATTAATAAATTAATCATTATATGGTGTAATAAAACCTGACCTATTACTTACTTGCTTTGTTTTTCCATACTTGCTACCCTGAGACTTTCCCAACGAGAATTAAGTAGATTCATTTGTTCTTGGATTTCATTCTCTTCCTCATCCGAAAGTTTTCCAGTTGATAGAAGTTGACTTCCAACTTGCAAAACATTACCAACACGTCCTTGGTGAGCTGTTAACTCCATCATAAACCCCTGACAATTAAAAAATAAATTAAAAATCCAGTTTTCAGTTGCATTCTTTGAAATGAAAGAACAGAATTGCACCATTTTGCCAACATGATTTTCAATCTTGGTTTTAATTTTTTTCAACCCCTCATCAAAAATTGAAATATAAACTGGAAATAAACACTTTTATATTCTTCAAAGGGTAGAAAGTTCTCAAAAGAAGAAAGTTCTTCTTCTGGAAAAGAAGAGGCTGCAGGGTGACTTTACTGATGTTTGCAACTACCTGAAAGAAGGCTGCAAAGAGGTGGGCATAGTAACAAATAATAGGATGAGGGAAAATGGCCTCAAGTTGTAACAGAGGATGCTTAGATTGGATTTTAGGAGAAAAAAAACAACTCCACTGTTCATCTCCACTGCATGTTCTCGAACATTGGAATGGGCTTCCAGGGAAGTAGTTGAGTCGCCATCCTTAGATGTGTAGATGCAGCATTTAGGAGCATTTAGTGGTGGATTTGGCAGTGTTAGGTGAATGGTTGGACTTGAGGATCTTAAGGGTCTTTTCAAAACTAAACAATTCCATGACTCTAGGGCATAGTCTCCAGTTTACATCCTCTGAATCAAAACTAATAAAAACAAAACAAATCCCGTCCAAATATTCAAAGAGAAGAGAATAAAATAAGTACATTTCAAAGTATTAGTATAAACATATACCTCATGGGTGTGGAACTGTTCTTTAACAACTTCTACATCATTGGATATATCTCCTTGTGCTTGTAATGCATCTTCAGCAGAGAGAAGCCACGAGAGTACTTCTTCTAAAGCAGTTTGGTAGTTTTCAAGATCTCCAGCCCCCATCCGCACTGTGCTAAATTTCTTTTCTTCAACACTTGCTAAAAACTGAACAAAACCAAAATTATAACAGCAATGAAAATAGCACCTGCTTAGACAGTTCTACAAAGGAATAAATGGAACAACAATGCATTCTTTAAAAAAAAATAAAATCAGATGTCTAATACATGGACGTACTTTGCAATACAAAATCAGTTAACTGACCGAGATCAGTTAAGATTGAGGGAAATGAAAAAAATCTTATATTTAATTAGATATTTCACACTGTTATTCAAAAGCCCTTTCAAGTGTTCTGAATAGCGAATAATGAAAATAATCTTTACCACATATTTTGAGAGGTATTTACCACAGAAGCTTTTAAAATGATATATGCAAAAAAGTAGCAAGTTACTTTCAGACTTTACAGAGAACCTATGAAAAACATGACATTTAAAAAACCCGAACCAACAAACCTTTACACTACATGCAATGCTAGGCTTGAGCAATCCACAGACATATTTTGTGAAAACTGTTCTAGGAAGCTGGAAAAGCTCAAAAACTCATGCGAAATCATAACTTTTTAAAACCAAGCAGAAGTGTGTTACTGTTGATTTCTCTTTTCTGCAAAGGCCAACCTTATCATTATTTTTTAGAAGCCAAGTCTCTTATGAGAACAGAAATTCCATTTCTGGTCTACTGCTAAAGTCAAGAGAAATCAACAAGTACTTATTGATTAGTACAACAGTAGAAAACAAGGACAGAAGAGAAGCAAAAAATGAATTTGCTACAGAAGATACCATCTCATATGTTTTTTCTAAAAGTTCTGAACAAGTTTAGCTAGTTTGTCAGGAATTTAGTTTAAAAACAAACTATACATATAAATAGGCTTATGCATCCATAAAAAAATATATACCGAGGCACTTAATGTTTTTATACTTGGCAAGAATTTTTCCTACTGACAAATCTGTGCCAATAAAATGCTCAAAGCAGCTAATAAAGCCTTTCATTGCCGTTTAGAACTGAAAGTTAAAGTTTATCATTAGAACAACAAGCAGAAACAGGGCAGGCTCTGAGTTGGAAAGGACCCAGAGGATCATTGAGCCCAACTCTTACATGAATGGCTCATATGGGATTAGAGCTCAACCAAGTGAGCTGACTTCAGGGAGTGCAATTCTTGCAATGTAATAATTTAAAATTACAAATAAAAATAATAAAATAATAATGTTAAAATTTTAAAATATAATAATAATAATAATAATAATAATAATAATAATAATAATAATAATAATAATAATAATAATAATAATAATAATAATAATAAATAACAACAACAACAACAACAGAAAATTCTAATCTTCCAAACAAAAGCTTAATTCAGAATTGAATAGATCAAAAAATCACATGAAATTTATGCAGATTCCTAAATAGGTGTTAGGCTAGGTAATAGTCATGACTATCACCACTTGTGTGAGAAACACAAGGGTCAGTAACTGAATCCACATCAGGAAAAGCAGGCTTGGAAATCTGATGAACGTTATAGTGGGGGTTGTGCTTGTTTGTTGGTTTTTTTTGTTTGTTTTGTTTTGGGGTTTTTTTTTTTTTTTTTGGTTAAAAGGAAGTACTATATTCCAGAAAAATAAATACTGAAGCACAGAAAATGGTCAGCATTTATCCCTTCTGCACAAATTCATTTTTGACCTGAGTGTAATTCTAGATTTCAAATAGTATACAGTACAATAAGAAATTGAACCGAACCATATCACATTTCTGCAGCAAGATAAATTTTTCTCTACTGTGAGAAGGGATAACTTGATCACCACTTTTCACAGGTAATTTTTTTTTTTATTTTCCGTAGCAATACTTCATGGTATATATCCATATCTATTAGAGTGTAAAAAAGTGCTTTAAGAGTTGACTGAAGCTAGGGATATCATGTTTGTAGGGATCTGTGATAATCTATGCTGTCTGAATTTGTTTGAAAATTCTTCATCTGAAAATCCTTCTTTCTCTAGACATCCAATTGTCTCATGTATGCCAAGTGTTTAACTAAAAACCCCCAACAACACTTTGTCTGAGGAACAGCTACTAAGCATAATTTTTCCTAATGATCAGGACTTTCTCTGCTTTCTCTCATGCTAACATAAATAATATACAGAAGAACACTGAAAAATCTTGGAATCGTGACCAATGGAAAAAAAAAACAGTGCCTAGACTAACTTCAGAGACATTTAACCATCTCTAAAAGAAGTATAAAACACAAAAATATTCTAATAAAAATAGAAGCAAAAAGAGTTTCTAGACATGTATTTCAAATTGTGTTCTCAATCAAAAAAAAGAAAAAAGAAGAAAAAAAAGGGAAAAAAGTCTATTTTCTTACATAAGGTAAACAGAAATAGACTAGATGAAAAATACATAAGAATTCTAAAATTGTAACACTGTAAAATGTCTTCAAGGATAAAAAACACTCCTTGGAGGCAACTCTGGTTTTCTGACTTATCAAAACATACATATAAAGACTGTTATATCTCATTTCTACAACTTCTGTTAGTATTGTTTTCTCTCCTAAAGATAACTGGCCATCCTTGTTTATCTTGCATATTGAATGAAACACAGGTATCAAATCAGTGGAATTTGCTGCAAATGGAACATGAAACACTTGGAAGGGGGAACTACTGACCTAACGCTTACGGCACACTCTTTGTATTAAAACCAAAACCAAAGTAGTGTTTCAAAAATTATTATACCAATTATTCATCCCTTAATTAACCCCAAATTTAAGTGTTTACATCCTACAGCACTAAGAATATTCCCAAAATTAAATAATCCACAAAGACAAACAAGAATGGAAATCTCTGATACTTATAAATCATATTGGTAGGCAACCAAACAGCACAACCTGTGAGTGTTCTTATTTATGAATTTATATGAAATCTTTTTGAAATTCCTAAGAAAGTAAGAAAAAATAGAATTCCAAGGTGTTACATAGACTACACGGATAGGGCAATTCTTAATATGGATATCTGATATCAATTGTGATGGCTGTTTCTAACGATATTTTTTAAGAGAATGAAAAACAACGATGACAGGCTGAAGTCAAATTGTTATAGCCAAATAATGCTAGGAAGGCTATTCTTAGGAAAAAAAGCTGCCTAAATATGTGTTGCAGCCTGAATTGCTGTTAGTAAAGTCCAGGGTAAGGAAGCAAAAAGGGCCTTTGCATAATATCCACAGATGCTTTATTCAGCCATGTGGTGAGATGATTAAGTCCCCAGTACCACATGAGGAGGGTCTGAGTTTATCAATCTCTGAGGGGCCTGGGGGTGACCCTGCTCTCTGGGCAGTACAAAGATGAGGGCCAATCAGGGAATAGGGAGAGAGTGGCCCAGGGACACAGGAGCAGACATAGGAACAGGGGAAGGAGCCAATGGGGTCTTAGCAGCTTTTTGAGGAAAGTTTCTTGTGTCTTCCTAAGCCAGGGAAAGCCCCCCCCAGGGTCTCCACAAATATGAATACAGTTTCATTCTTAAATCAAAACCTATTCATAATAAAGTATGTCATGAGCATGCAACACAAACTTGCTTGTCTGCAGTTAGAGCAAAGCAGAATAATTTACTGAATAAAAACTTCAACAAGATTTCATTGTGGTGGTGCATTCCTCCCTCCTCCGTGGGCTGCACTATCATTCCAGAAATACACGTGAGCCTTGGCCTTGAGCTCATCACAAATACTGTCTGTTCCCATGAACTTATGTTGGCTAACGAGCCAACTGTTTCTTAATCAAGTCTTGGAAACTCATTTTTCTTGCCCAAACTAATGAAATAACCTGAGCAGAACAGTTTTGTTATCCAACCTTAAAGAAATTTACTGACAGAAATTGTGGCAAAGATGGAAAGTTACTACGACTAAAGCCAATTGTCTTGTGACCCTGGAAGCAGCAGAGCTCTCCAGGACCACAGCAGGACGTGGACAGCAACCTCTCTCTGTGGGCAAGTCCTCCCAGAGCCAGTGAACTCTCAAGTTTGCTATACCTGGGAGAGTGCTGACCAACACCAGAGAAAATGACATGAGAAATATAGATGCTTAATGAACACTGCAGTACATGTAGCTGAGAATCAGTCAGGCAGTCATCTCCAAGACTGTTTTGAAAAATAATCAGACACTTTTGAATGTAACAATCCTGGCTGTTCTTATGGACTGATGTAAAAAAAAAAAAAAAATGCTCTGAACCCATATGTTGTCCTCTAGACATTTTATTTTTTTTTTTCTTTTGTTTTCTGTTGCACATAGGCAAATTATACCTAGATAAAACAATGGGAGTTTAATCTCTGTACACCTCACCATCCTCTGCTTTGGTGTGCGGGCTGAAAGACCCCAGGGACTCTGAAGGTTTATTTAAAGTACAGTAAATGAAAGTAAAAATCCTCTGACCATCAGAAGCTTGGAGAAAATTAGCTATTCCTCACAAATGTATTAATTAATTCACAGAATTTAAACCATGAGCTTGTCGCTCTTCCAAGGTGAGAAAATGAGGGGACAAAGTGTTCCTCACCTGTTATTGCACTATGTTCCTAAAGGGAGGAGAAGGATTAGTTTTGTGTTAGCAAATTCTCCAAGAATGTTTCTATTAATACATAAAGACTGATTCTGAGTTTTGGAAATTAGTTGGGTGGCTTTAAAAAGCAGTTTTACAGGAAATCTTCAGGGTTCATTCCAGCACTCTTATTTATATTAAGTATTTCCTTCCTTCAGAATCTGCCTGTGCCACTGTTAAAGATAAAGGATGTGGCTCTGGACATTTAGAGCTTTTAAACTCAAAGACAGAAAATTCTAAAGAAACATTTTTTATTAAAGACCAATTTCAGTTCAGAGTATCTTTCTTATTTTCAACACCCCCTTGCAGGGTTACAGCCTCAGAAAATAGTTCACATTATTCACTCTCAAACTATGCCTCCTGCCATCTAAGAATGAAACCACCGCTTATTCTTTTGGTTCCTCCAACTTTCTCATTACAAAATCTATTTTATATGTCTTTGTATTTCAAAATTATGACTGTTAAAATGTTAAATGATAAAATGGTCTCTTCAATAATCAAGATTATGTTTTCTCAACAGATGAGTCCAGACAGAATAGTTCAGTCATTTCTAGTAATAAAACTTAAAAGATAAATTGGTTCAGACCACTTGTAATTATGATGTTAACAATTTCCTTGTTCTAAATGAGGCTAGTACTTCCATTTTATTAAGTGTTTTAAAAATATAATTGTAAAAGAATCTATAGTAAGAAAAGTGGGGGTTTTCTGTTTGATTTTTTTTGTTTGTTTGTTTGGTTTTTTTTGTTCTTGTTTTGTTTTTCCCTATTTCCCTGAAAATCCACACAGGTTTGTCCTTATGATAAATCTGAAAAATTGCAGGTTTTGCTTGTTCAATTGAGACAAGTTACATTTTTAGTACTTGATTTTGTCTGTGGCTCCATTTCTACTGCATATGTTTCCACCTGGATGAATTGACCTGTCCTTGCAACTGCAGTTTGAGATGCAGCAGATTATTAGGTCATTAAAAATCAATGGAGCTTAGGCAATGTATATGCTGAGGAGAAAAGGCAGAGCCAGGCAGTATTGATGAAAGTAAATTCATTACAAAGGAAGGAAAAGGCTGGAGCTATTGACAGGGAAGCGGTAAAAGAAAATGAATTTCTTCAACTACTCTACACGGGTACAGCTGGTACAAATAAAGACTGAAAGAGACAAAGAACTTATTGGCATTAAAGCAAAATGTTGCACCTTGGGGACTCAAGTGTAGAAGTTAGCTTAAGACAACTTAAAGACAGTGAAAAAACCCTGCAATCAGCTGGCTTGGGAAGAGATTAAGACTGGGAACTGTGAGGACAGGTAAGGAGGTGCTCAAACTTAAGAGACAGGAATCAAGGCTGCCAGCAGCTGCTCATAATGATCAAACATTCTAAAAAGTGAAAAACTTTTTTTTTTTTTCATTTTGCATACATGGTCAAGTGAGTCAGTGCTTTGCTGAAAGATTTTCCCCTTAGCTTGCTTTCTTCAACACACTTTTACTTCAAAAAACATCAAATCAGGTTTTGCTTAGTAGCTACTTGACTCAAAGTGTATCAAAACCTACTGCTTTTATTAAGCCTCCAGGGAAAATTTTCAGCCTCTCTTTATTTAAAGGTTTTAATTTTGCTGAGTTTTGCTGCTCATGAAATGTATTTCTGTTTGTTTGCTGATGACAAGACACCAGTATTTGTCTCTCTGAGGAAGGCACTTCCTATTCAAGCAATTAAGAACCATGGCTCTGACCATTCACTCACTGACTGTGACTGAATGGAATTACTTTCACCATAGACCTACAACAAAACTATGACTTCTTCCTGTTGAAAGGGCTTGTCCAACCACCATTCTTCAAACCTTCCTCTTCCTGATGAAAGACCTGGCACATTTAAAGGGAAGCATATTTCAGGCTCTGTCATGTCATGCCATAGACTGTGAGATCATTTGGCCTCTACACAATACCTAAATAAGACTCCATTCTACATAAAGAGAGGTGAAATTTTCACCCCAGGATAAGTTTTCAGTATTAATTAATGATTCTTCTCAGAACTCTCCAAGAGTGAATAGCAGCTGGGTCCTGATGAAATCCTACAGGTCAAGAAGCCTGGGACCTTTTCCCAGCAGTGCTACCAACGTAGCTCCAGATCAGCACATTGAGCTTATTTGAGAAATTCCCAGAGTGTTTTGTGCTGTCACATACACCCAGACAAAAAAGGAAGAGGTAATTTTATCCACTAATGATGACCAGACCAGCTAAAAATTTGAATTGTGGTCACAGAATAATTCAGTAGCATGAAAAATACACAAGATTGAATAGACATTGGCCATAATTATTTAAATTTTTAAAATTCAAATTCTAAATGTTGTAATGACTAAAGTAACATCTGCTTTGAAAGTGACTGCTCTGAGAAAGACATTTTAAAGGTCTTTAAAGATCTTTAACACCACTTCTAACTTAAACCATTCTATGAAATGTTCTATATTCTAAATTGTGTTCTCAAAACCTCCAAGGGGAGAAAAACTTTTAAACATATAAACAGGAAAACTGAATGGAAAGTGGTGAATTATTTCTTAGTTAAGAGAAATGCAAATGGATTTTCCATAAATCTACTGAATTATTTGATTAGCATGTTCTCCAGGAGATGGAGATAGAAATATAGACTGCACCCCATTTCTCTCTGGCAACAGAGAAATCAAGAAACAAATATCAAAATGTATCCTGCTAAAATACAAATGGAGATTTCAAGATAAAGATTATAGAAATGCAGGCCAAAAGCAAAAAGTGGGGGAAAAAAATCTAGGTTTTTTTTGTTTGGTTGGTTGTTTTTTTTCACATATATTTATAGTGAATTCTACAGCCTTATAGTTCAAAAAACTGTGAATTGTATAAATGTGGTCTATCATTCTGGAAGAAAAGTAGCCTTTCTTTTCAGCATCCCATTCAGTTGTTATTTCTTCCTTGTCTTTCTCCCTATTCTCTCTCTCTTCTGCTATTGCTGTCAGCAAAATCTGTGTTATTCCATAGCATGACCTTCCCAACTTCTCAATAAAAAAATTTAACTTCAAAACTCTTTTTATATTTTCACACAGTGCAATAACAAAATGCCTTCAAAAGCATCCCCAGCCTCAGTAATTAACTTCAACAAGATACATCTCGAAGACAATTTTTTATTTTGAGAAATAAAGATTCTGAGGCAAGAGCCAATTAGTGGATATACTCTTCAGTTTCTGTGAAGCTGAAGTTGAGGTCCTGGAGATTTCAGAGTATTCAACAATATGTGTTGAATTGTGCTATTAGAGTTGGAAGGAATTAATAAAATAGGTTGTTTTGCAATGTCAACTAAAATCTCAGTAGTGAAATTTGCTTGAATAGCTGAATATCCCATTCATGGCTCTTATGCAGTTTATCCATTTTTTATATTTAAACTCTCCCAAAATGTATTTTAGTTTCTATTAAAGAGGTTTTCCTTCTTCAGTGGAAACCACTGCAGTGAATATATTTTCAATTTAAAATTAAAAGCCAACCAAAAGGCTGTTACATAAAATGATCAAGTAATTTAATATTTGGGTTTTTTAAATAATTCTGTAGTGTAACTACCTTTCTTGTAGCTACATGCTCTGAATAATAAATCAAAAGCTGTGAACCAGTCAAAATTATAACAAATCATCTCACAATGGGGTTTTTCTCCTCTTCTGAATGCAGAGCTTCAGGTTTATAAATTGGATATTAATATAGAAAACACTAAAATACTTCCAAAAGATAAGAATGGGAACTATGAAGAAGTCCTCTGGAATACTGAAAGCTATATAAAAAAAGTTTTTAAAAGCTTACAGATAGCAGTAACTGAGTAGAAGATCAGGACAAAAATCCACTGAGGACATTTAAATAAAAAGATTTCATCTCCAGGTCAAGAAATTTCTGAGCACAAATCAGTGGAGAATGAATAAGTGAAAATACTCAGATGTAGTCAGATGCAATTACTACAGAGGTGGGCATGAACCAGTGAGTTACAAGCTTCTAAATTGCCATTATAGACAATGTACAAATATGTAATTTTTTTTTTTTAACTTTCCAAATTACTTGCAAAAAGTTCTTATAACTACTTCCATAAGAGATTGCTACTGTTTTCAAGTAATCACTTTGATTTTTTTGGGGAAAATTCCATTTTGTACTCATGTTTTTTAAAGATTGATGCCTCACCATGTCATCCACAGTTTACTTAAACTACTGTTTCTGCTCTAATGACATCACTGTCAAACAACTAAAATTTCCTTTTTAATTTTTAAGATTTATTTAGAACATCAAGAAATATCTACTATTTCTTTGCTACACCTTAATCAAAATAAATCAAAATAAATGTCTTCTGTACAAACACCGTGTTGCTCCATACAATTTTTAAATTTTTGAAGTTCTTATTTTTGCTATGTGCTATTATTCTTTCATGACTGGAATTTTTAAATGAATTTTCAACATCTAAAATATTGTTTGTTACCCTCCACCCTAAATCTATTTTTTTTATAAAAGGTATTGTGTATTCCCCCTTTTCCCTTAGCCCACTGATTACCACAGTCTAACATACCTGTATTATTATTCTTGATTAAAATAAATATAAATGTTAGAAAAATATAAAGCAAAATTATTTAATACAACTGTATGTTGAGACAGATACCTTTGCTGTAGGAAATAAACATGTAAAATCTAAGAATATTTTCTTTTCTATATTTGGATCTAAAATCTGTACATGTAGACTGAAACTAAAAAATGCACTTTGAAGTATTTTAGAGGGAGAGTCTTCTACACAAGCATTGCAAGATACAGCTTCTATTGTGTCAAAATCATTGAGGTAAAGAAAGACATCAGGACTTTCATGATCAGTAGAACTCAGCAATCTGCCCTTCCAAAGGTCACTGTTTCAGGCAAACATGCAGGGCTCCCTGCCATACAAATGTGAACTAACAAACAATCACAGCATTCCTACAGACCCTGAAAACAGACACCTCTAATGGTATGGGTAAATACAACAGGCAGAAGGAAAAATGTTACCCATTATCTTACAGAACAATGATCTGGCCAAAAGGACATTCCAGAAACAGAAAGTTTCATTGGCTCTGCATGGGAGTGGGGTATTAATTGTCCCTTTACTTCTCCAAAACAACAGAACCATTTATAGTACACCAAAAATATTTCAGATTCTACAATGAAGAGTATTACAAGCACCTGCAGGCACAAAAGTTTTTTCCACAGAGGCCTTAACACTTTCTACAGAAGTAAAACACAAAGCTATTTCCTCAAAGTTACAGCTACACTTGGGCACAGGTATTTTAAGGGCAAAAAAAAATATCCTACACAGATTTTTTTAAAGTTATCTTAATTAAAAACCCTCATTGGTTTTATTTCAGTTGTATAGAATTCAATCACGGGATGGTGTAAGACAGAACAGGAAATTTAGAAGTACTGTAATTAAAACTCAATGACTTTTAATTGGAAAATAAAACCCTTAATGTTTCATAATATTCATAAATGTTTAACCAATGCTGCAGGTAATTCTCTGAAAGCCATTGCAGGTTAAAGTGAGTGTGTCCTGACACACTGCACAGAAAGTCAGACAGAGAAAGGATGAACTGTTGGGGCTCTCATTGATGACAGCCAACAAAGCCATTCATAACAAGGAGGTTCTAAACTAAACTTTCTCTCCTATTCCTGAGCACAGGAATAAAATGCACTGCTGCTGCAGCATCACTATTGCAGGATTTCTTTGGATTAGGGGTTTGGGATTTTTTTTCTCATGTTGGGAATAATTCTCAACAGGACACACAAGAAAATTATTAGATTAGCATATAACCAGACAATCTCACCTTTGATTTCTTTTAATTTTACTAATGTCAAATCTAGATAAATTAATAAGTAAGAAAAATTCTTAATAAACTAAGGTTTAAAGTAAAGTTATGCTATCTAAAATGACGAAGCAAGACTTCATACTATTGAGAAGTTCATATACTATGCAGAGATGAGCCAAATTTTAACAATAATGCTGTTTGTAATGATGCTATAATTTTGTCTCTAGAAAATTACTTCAAATTGCTTTTATGTTTTAAACTGTCCTGTTGATTTGAGAAGTTTTTCAAAAGATATGAGTTCTGTATATATCTTTTTTTTTTTTTTTGCATTTCAGAGGTTTTCATACATGTAATGAAAGAGTGCAAAGAGTTAATTGCTTTCTTTCTGAATCTCAGACTAAATTTACTTTTTTTGTGTGCATAAAGTGAAAGGCCTTTTTCAAGTGTTGGAAATGGGGATGCCTAAGTACTTCGAATTGTACAAATCTTCAAATTACTTCAATTTCAGTCCTCAGATTAGGAAAAAATGAACATCAGTCTGTTTACCAGTAAGGATTTTCATTAACATTTTCTACCATGTTTTACCTAGCCCTTCCTTTGCATCAAATCCACTGCTGAAACAAGCAATTCTGCACTGCTGCCTAAACTCTACAGGCCACTACGGGGACTGAAATTTACTAATTTACTATTTTACACATTATGGATATAAAAAAGATAAAATGTTCACAGTAAATGAATCTGTGTCTTTATTTGCTGTATCTACATCCATATTTAATAAGCCTTACACATGAACTTTATGTTCAAGAGACTAAGTGGCACAAAATTACTTAAAAGAATATTTTTAAATGCTATACATCCTATACATCTTATTGTGGGCCTTGGACATTAAGCTATTTGGCAGCCATAGAAAAGAGAATTCTTTCCAAAATGAGAGGCAAAAATACTTGAAACTGCAAAGTTCAGTGAAATTAAGTGAATCTTCTCACTCATATTAACAAGGTTTTAATTTGGCAAGACCAGATTTTCAGTACAGCCTAGAAATTTAAAACCAGACTTTTTTAAAAAAGAAACAGTTTTATCACTATTCAATTTTGAAATTAGGAAACTTTTGTTAAGTGTGTTTTTCAAAAAAAAAAACAAAGCCAAAGCAAAACAGATGGAACTTAAAACAGCATTGATGCTAGTTAAAAACACCTGAAGATAACCTCTAAGAATAAAAACAGTCTAGGTAAAATTGTGTTCCTGAAAGTATGCACAGTTCTTTGTTCAAAACCACATTCACCAATAATGTAATCAGGAAATGACTGCTATAACATTTCCATGTTCCTAATAGGAAACAAATATTACAGAAACCTTCCACATTAATGCAAATCAAGTATAACTATTAGAAAATGGGTTTTTTCTTAAATACTTTCAACTAGTTATAGGTACACTCATGATTATGACATTATTAATTTTTTCAGTTGTTGGATTCAATCTGAATACACAGAAGATACATTTTATCTAGGAATTTTAACTTTATGAAAAACATGTTACCCTTTCTCATCAGTCAGTAAGGAATACACTAACAGATCACATGGGAAATTCTATATGTTACATTTCCAGTGTCCCTTGTTAAACAAGCTTTACAGCTATTTTAAGGAAAAAATTATAGTTGATAAAGTCTTACATAAAAATAAAGGTTTCTCTCATATGTTTTTTAACATATGAGAGCAAAAGTTAAAAAGGGATAGAAAAGTCAGAAGTAATTGATTTTTATGACAAAATAAAGAATTGTCATTACCCATTAGAGGTGGGAAAACCCCCGTCTTCACTAGTGAATATGAACAGGAGTTTGTACAGAGATTAGAGATCTGTGCAAAGATGTTTGGAGCAGAGGCAGCTGAAAGCCTGAAATGCACTTCTGAGCTCCTGGGCTGATTCCTGCCACTTGCCAGCTACAAGCAGCTGGGACTGGTTGTAAGTTTTGCTAACAAATGGTCTAGACATGGTTTAGCATGCTCTAAATCCTGCCATTACTGAAAAGGCAGAAGACAGAAGCACTCCTGGTGAGGCTCATCATGAGTTGTGCTTCTGCCCAGAGACTGTTTAGACTGGGAAAGCTGCAGTCTCATGGCTATTCAAAGATCACCTGCTGACAAAAAGAAGCATCCTGAAAAGAATTTGTGTCAGGGAAGAGAATGGGATTTGGAAATAAGGTGGAAAAGATGCTGACTAGAAGAAAGATCCTGTAGATCAGAGAATTATAGACTATCTCAAATCAGGATGGTTTGGTTCCATCTCCCTGCCCCCCACAGGGCTTAATAAACCTAAATTATATGACTAAGAGCAACATCCAGACTCTGCTTGAACTCTTACAGGCTTGGTGCTATGACCATGTCACTGGCCATGCTCTCAGTGAAGAGCCCTTTCCTCATGTCCACTCTGAACTCCCCCTGATGCAGCTTCATAGCATTTCCTCCTGTGCTGCTGCTTGTCAGCAGAAAGATGTGTGGAGACAAGTAGCAGGTAATGCCTAAGAATTTTGGGGAGTGATGTCCAACATCTCTAAATGCAAAGCAGTGGCAGAGCTCAACCTGACAGCTGGACCAGCAGCAACCTCTCTGCCCCAGCAGGGAAGTTGAGACCTCATGAGCTCAGCCCTGGGGCAAACCAAATGAATGAGGGCTTGAAATAAAGCAGACTAAAAGCTCTGATATACTGGAAACTAGAACCACTACAAGTTATCACTTTACCCATAAGAGCACTAACATTTTTGACAACAAAACCTCTTGAAAAAAAATCTACAGTAAACATTCAAACAAAGCAAACAAAAAACCCACAAAACCAAGAAAACCCGACCAAACAAAAACAAACCATGCACACAAAATGAGTTAGAACTGCTGCTGGTGGCTACACACAAAGCAGTGACAGAAAACAACTGTCATCTTGACAGACCTCCAGGCTCAGACAAGCAGCCATCTATTTTTCAGACTGTTATTGAAACTATAAAACATATATAAACACACTTGAAAATGCCTGCTTCATCATTTTTCAAACTGTTCTTTGAACACATAGCATCCAGGAGAGCTCCCTAAGAAATCCAGAAGAGTTGCACTTAGCCTGATGTTTCCATCTCTGCTTTTCCTTGTTCTGACCTCTGATGGCAAAGTTTTCTATTATATTATGCCTAGCCTAAACCCTAGGGGTTTTACTTAGCTCTACAGGAACAGTTCCTAGCTTTCTGAAAGTTCCTATTTAAATGAGAATACCTAGGCCAACACCTGGGACTATTATACTCATTGCCCAAATTATATCAATAATGATCCAATGACTAAATGTGCAGATAATTCAGTATTTCTGAAGTTTTACAAATTCTACTTTAAATTATGCCATAAATCCCTCCAAATGCTGACACAATGGGATATTTTCTGTGATAAGTACCTTACATTAAAAATACTACCAAAAAGTTGGAACTAAACCTCTATTTGGCTGTATTTAACTGTCCTCTGATGCCTCCCCAAAAGAGGACTATACCATAAGGTAAATAGGACAGTATTTAGATCACAGCCTCTAAGTAAAAGAAATATCTGGTTTAGTACAAAGGAGAGCAATAAAGCAATCCTGTGATGCTGCACCACTAAGTTCTGTGGCACAGATTAATCCTGAAGAGTCCCAGAAAGGAGGTCTCACAGCAGTTTTAAAGAAGTTAAATTGTTGGCAGGAGACCAAGAGTGAGGCAAATTAAGGGTCTAGAAAACCACCATTCTCAAGGGCAAGACTTCCAGAAGGGTTCTGTGCTGTGGGAATAAATTCAGCTTAATTTTATAAGGAGCTTTTAGTGACTTTTCAAGTTAATTATTATACTTATGAACTGACTGACAAAGTGCCATACAGGAACTGGGCAAAGTTCACATTAAAAAACCATGAAAACAAGAAAACTGCCTTATAATACTTCTGTAAAACACAAGTAATGTCTGGATTGTAAGGAATTTCTCACAAAGTAATAATGACAAGGTTGAAGTCTGAGGTGAAGCCCCTAATTCTTAGAACCCAAATCACATCATTATGTCCCAGTAAATACAGTCCCTATTTACCACTGCTTCATCTCAAATTATTTCAATTCAAATACACTTGTCAGTTTAAAGGTTAAACAGTAATTCTACACACAAACTGTGTTTCATACAATGTGGAATGAAGAAAACATAACTCCTACTAAAAGAACAAAAATCAACAATCATAGAGATCAATGGGCTTGATTTTGAAAAGATAATTTAAGGCAGCCAAACTCACAGACTCACCTTTCTTACAGGACCTATCAGAAGCTTATTTACAGATATATCAGTCTCAAAATACTCTCAGATTTTGTTGATCCCCATTTTTTTTCAATGCTTACATTTTCAGCACTGATTTTTCAATAGGAATAGAGGTTGCCCTCACTCAGTTTGCAGGTGACACCGAGTTGGGTTGGCATAATGATCTGCTGGAGGGTGAAAAGCCCTGCAGAGGGATCTGGACAGGCTGACTGGTGGCCAATGCATGAGGTTTAACAGGCCAAAGTGCCAAGTTCTGCACCTGGGTCACAACAACCCTGGGGCAGTTGTGAGGCTTGGGACAGAGTGGCTGGAAATGTGCCTGGAGGAAAAGGAGCTGGGGATGTTGGTCAACAGCAGCTGAACATGATCCAGGTGTGCCCAGGGGGCCAGGAAGGCCAAAGGCACCTGGTCTGGATCAGCAATAGCAGGACCAGGCAGGGATTGTCCCCTGTGCTCGGCACTGGTGAGGCCACACCTCAAATCCTGTGTCCAGTTTTGGGCCTCTCACTCCAGGAAAGGAATTGAGGGGCTGGAGTGAGTGCAGGGAAGGGCAGCAGAACTGGGGAAGGGTCTGGAGCACAGGTCTGATGAGGAGCAGCTGAGGGAGCTGGGGGTGTTTGGCCTGGAGAAAAGGAGGCTTGGGGGAAAACTTGGGGGCCTTATTGCTTTCTACAACAGTTTGAAGAGAAAGTTTGCAGTAAGGTGGAGGTTGGCCTCTTCTCTCACATAACAAGTGATAGAAGAGGAGGAAAGGGCTTCAAGTCGTGCCAGGAGAGGTTCAGACTGGACATTGGGAAACAATTTCTCGCTCTAAGGGTTATCAAGCACCAGAACAGTCTGCCTAGAGAAATGGTAGAGTCAGCACCCCCAAGGAATTTAAAAGACCTATAGAACAAGTGAAAATGAAAACAGTGAGATTGGAGTTTTGCCTGGGATTAATACTAGGAGCTGCTCTGATAAACCAAAATGGAAAGCAAGCAAAGTATTCTTCTTGGTCAGGTGTTCAGTGAGATACATCAATAACACAAACCCCAGTGCTTCCATAAATATAAACAGAAGACAATGAGCACACAATTTGTGAAGCTACTAGGAAGAGTGAAGATGAGGAAAGAGAAATGAAGAAATGTGACATAAAAGAAAAGACAAGTGTAGAAGATAGAGGAGAAAGAACTTTGACAAATGATGGTGTGAAAGGAAATGTTATTCCTTCTTGCCAGTATGGAGCTCAGAAAATCACAATTCATATCTCTTTCAATTTCTGACAACTGACATATGAAGCAAATGTATGCCACGGATCAAATGCCATATTTGGTCAAATTTGAAGGATCACGATGAAAATCTTTGGAAACCGGTCTTATTTAATTATGACTGTTTTGGGGAAATTATAATATTCAAGTCCTATAAGCTGAAATTTTGCAGAGATTGAGAAAAAAATAATGATTTTAACAGAAGACCAAAATACTTTGCGAAAATTGTTTTTCTATGACAGCACCAAAAATACCATGGAAATTGGCAGGCAACAAGAAACTAAATCTAATAAATTTTTCTTTGGTATCTAGATGGAAATAAGAGTCACTTTCTTAAACTTTACAAAATCCAAGAGAAAAAACAAGTTGAATTTCTCCTGATTCCTTTATTGCCATCCCCTAGAGAATTAGATTTTCCTGAAAAGCTTAAGGCAGCTGCATTATTTATAATGGTATCCAAAAATCATAATATAGCTGGTAGAAAATTGAAATGCTACTAACAAATGAAAAGGAAATAATATTTTTAGTTAGTTAAAATAGATGGGATTAAGTTATACCAGCCCTATGTATCTGGAGAAAAAATTATGAGCCCCTATTTAACCAGCAATATAAACTTGCTTTAAAAGGTAGACAATAGCTCTTCTTTAAGAAATACAAAGGCAAAGAAGGCAAAAAAAATAACCGCTAAGAAATCCATGTATTGATTTGGGATATTAATTGCTATATATATAACTGAAGTTTATCTTGATTATAATGAGAATTCGCCTGGTGGTTTTCCCAAAGCAATCTTAAGTAAATGCTTTCTATTTGTTAATATCTATTGTGGCTGTAGCATAATTTAGCTCAGATTCTGGTTAAGTCTTCAGCTCCTGCCATATTGGTAGAATTATAACATATTGCATTAATTCTTGCATCAAAGTGTAGTAGATGAAGCTTCCAAATTCAAGAAGAAGAGATCTGAAAACTGGAATGCAAGATGAGGACTGGATAGCCAAATTATATCTTAGTAAGTTTCAGCAACCATGCTTTGTGTAGAAATGACTTCATTTATTTCAGTTTACACATTACTTTTGATGGTGGAGGTGCTGACAAAACCTGCAACTGATCACAATAAAAGTACCTGAGAAAAAAAAAAGTCTATGCTGTATAATAAGTTTTCATTACTCTAAAATATCTGTATAGTGTCTAAGTAGAACAAAACAATTACAATTGCTTTAACCATCTTGTTTCAAAGCTGTGTGACTCATCACTGCAACGCATTTGTTGTTAGAGTAATGTAGGCAGGCTCATGCTTGTGTGAACAGGCTTTCTGTCCTGGAGTATTTAAAGGAAGTCATTATTCAATAAAATACCTGTCACTTGAGCAGTAGATTTGAATACAGTGTTGAATAGAGTATAATTTTGCAATAGATTTTTAGATGTTAGAATTAGGTACCTAGAGGCAAACTCAAACTGTAGCACCACATACACACAGATCTTTTCTCCCTGAAGTAACGAAAGGAAATCACACTGCAGTACACAATATGACCTTTGGGTCTCATACTTGTCAAAAGTTATAAAACTTCAACTACTGAAATTCTCATTATAAGGATTACTTGAAACAAGTTTTATTAAAACACCCCAGCTACTTAAAGGTAAAAAGTAAAATAAAACAAATACGTAAAAAATCAAATATGACCCCTTAACCTCAGTACCAGTAGGATGCCATTTGTGATAAAAATTACCAACTGTTGTAATCTAATAATACAGGGTTAAATTTAATACTTGTTTCATCTTTTTTTCCAGCTACAGTAACCTTCTGGGAAATGCCATCATTAACTATTTTCTTTACCAGGGAGGGTAAGAAAAAGAGAGAAAACCAATGGTTCTTTTTTTTCTATAACTGAACCTGAGGCTGTAATATAATAGATGCCAAGTATGGCTTATGTTAGATTTGTTCTTCTAATACTTTAAGGCAATATATGTACTATTTAAAAAAATGACTGAGAAGAGAAGGAAATTTATGATTCTGAAAGAGCAGTGCTTGAATGTTAATCATCCCCTAAAATCAGCACAACAGCTATTGCCAGCCATGCAGAAATACACAGGAAAAAGTCAACACTTGACAGAAAAAGTCCTGGAAAAAGCAGGTCATTAAGATCAGGTAAAAGCAAAATGCACAAGCTCTTTCACTCCAAGCATGAGCTTAACAAAACAACTCTCTCAAAAAGTTTCAATAGTGACAGACCTGTGGAGGAACATGCCTCCTTTTTTGGTCAGGGGTTGTGACATACACGGCTTGCGCGTACGCGTAACTTTTGAACCGCGGTTTAGGAGAAGGCGAAGGTCCCTGGGGTACACTGACTGTGATCTACAAATAAATTAGAGTGTACACATGGGTAGGAGCATGGATTGTAGAAGTAAGTACTGATTTCAAGAGCAACTGAAGAAAAAGAAGCAGGAAGGTCATTTTTCAAGGACAGTGTTGGTATTCAGCAGGCAAAATGGGATGGTATTAAGGAAACCTCTCATTTAATCTGACACCCTTTCCAAAAGCAACAAACTGTCAGGACTCCACACCAGCAGAATACCAATGTCAAGTGAAGCTTTTTTATAATTTACAAGCAGAGTCTCAAAAAGCAAGTGATCTTCATCACATCTTGAATAAACAGAGCCAATATTTATCTGCTCAGTACTCTAAGAGAGTGAGAATTTAACCCAACCATACAGGTTAAATTCAGACAAGTAAACTGGGACTAAAATGCACTAAACACTTCAACAGAGGCTGTCTGGTGGTTTCAGTAAAAACAAAACTGACTTTGAAATCATAAATAAAATCCAATTATTACATGAGTTTTTTGAGAGGAAAACAGTAAACTAAGATGAGATTATTTTAAAATGCAAGTCATTGTAAATAAAAAAATTAATAATGTATCATGACTATGGATAAATGTCAACATCTCTTTTCTAAAAAGGTAAATATGCTTCTGTCTGCTTTTAAATGTAAGCCTCTCCAAATTTGTTTTTTCTTCATGTGTCCTGCCACCATCAAAATGCACAATGCTGGACAACTGAAGTGCAAAGCACTTACTTGCTAATAGTAATTTTTAAAACAGTCTGGTGTGAGATGAAAACCAGTATGAAAGTACATGCAGAGAAGTACATCTGGCTTGCCTGTTGATAAGACTTTTCCCATTATACCCATGGGGTTTTTGCCTTCCACTGGCCATTTAACATCAAATTCATGGGGTAGGCAGGGAAACAACTACTTTAGAGCAGCAAGATGAAAGCAGAAAAGTAAAACTCACTTCTTGTGAAAAATGTTGTTCATGTACTTCTACGTGCTCTTCTCTGGTGATCCTTGTGTGCCGTGGCAACATCTCCACCTCCCTGATGGCTTCCATGGTGACTTGCTGGGGCAGGGCTTGAAAGAGTGAAGTCACATACATTAAGATGGACTTTTTATCTGGATAGGCAGTTGCAACATCTGGAAGAAAAATAAAAATGTGTCCTTTCAGTTTCCACATTCAATATGAGAAATAGCCAATTAGTTTAATGGAAAGTTGATAAGCTAATGAGCAATCCATTGTCCATATGAATACTCTCGAGACTAATTAGAACCTTACCATCAGCTCCAAAATTGCAGAATAAACTTGAATATCAATGAGAAGGTGCCAAAGTTTATACAGGTAATGTTACCTCATTCAGCATGAGGTTCCCATCTATATTTCTTGTGTCAAAACTCATTTTAACACTGTGATCCCCACTGAGCAGGACTAGACATAGAAAAAATGTATTTGCTTGTGCTGTATAAATACAGCAATTATAAAAAATTAAGGAAAACTTCATTTTCCAAGTCATGCCTTTTACATTTAGCTACTGAAAGCATCAATGATGTAGGGGGGAAAAAATAATTACCAGTTTTTCTTGTGAATAGTTTCATAAAAACCAGTGACTGAAGTCAAACTACAATAAAGCTACATAGCTTTTATATTCTACTTAGTCTTGCATTCTTCATGAAATCTTTGGAATATCAAAGGAACGTAGTATTCACAGACATTAAAATACATAATAGAAAAGCTCTTAAAAAAAAAATAGCCCTACACAATCTCTATGGCCTTTAGCAGTCAGTACAAGAAACTTTGCATGAACACAAAGACTATTTCAGCTTTTGCAGATAGCCATGTTATACATCAGCAGGAAAAGCACTTTCCCTGACTCAACAATTCAAGTCAATAATGATTTGTAAAAATGTAATGCCTGTGGCAGCTCTTTGAAATAGTTACTTTGGTATTTGCCATTGATGCTTACTTCCTACACTCAGTCTAGTGAATCAAGATGTAAAAGGACACTTGTACAAGAAATTTATCATTAACTCCATTAATGTTTTAACATGAGTGCTGGCAGAAAGCCAAGAACTATGAGTCTTTACTGTCTTAGATCAATCCAGTCTTAGCAAAGATTTGAGTTCACAGAAAAAATAAAATAAATCAATGATTCTACAACGTGGCATCTCATTCTCCCTGACTAGAATGCGGGAAGGCACCTTGCATAACAAGCTTCACATATATCTGCAAATTAAGAGAAGACATTCTTTAAATAATTTTGGTTTGGTTCTCTGACCCATCTCCATATCTTTACTTGGTACTTTATGTGAGGCACCTGAAGGTTTAGTTCTACTTAGCACTGGCTGGAAAAATGTCACATTCCCTCTTCCATAATATAAGTATTTTACTGCAAACATCTTCTTGTCTTCTCTTGAATATTCTGACACCATTTTGTTATACTTAGTATACTTAGTAATTGATGCTTACATGAATATCCATGCCTTCCTACTGGGAAGAGAACACACTGCATGATCACTACCAGCCATGATTTTTCTATTGTTTGTTCATTATTTTCCTTTTCAAAACGTCCTGTTAACCAAATGGGCAAATACCTTACCATTTATCTACAAAAATATCTCACACAATAAATCAAATGAGTACCTAGCAAGCAATATACGTGCCAAAAATTGTTTACCCATTCTATCTGACAAATACAAAGTACATACAGAGCCGTCTCCACTGGCAAATAGGAAAGGATTTAAATATTTAATCACAACAAACAGCTAAACAACCATTGTTGCAAAGCCTGGAATATGAATCTATCTCTCAAAAGTCTTTTTATAGGCTCCTGAATTATCAGAACAGGAATGACTTCTGCTACACTTTGCCTTCATATTTTCTTCTTTTGAATCCTAGTCTGATGTACTATCTTTACCACCTGCTGAGTCTGATGGCTATTTGAAATCCTCATAGCTAGACAGTAAATAAACTGGGATTCAGCTTTTTTTTTTCAAGGAAGTTCACTATTTTTTGTAAATATGTCTACTTTCATTTGTGGGGCAAAAATGTCTGCTAAACCAATATATGCCTCTTAAAAACTAATCTCAGATTATTGGAAAATACAGATTTTTAATAAAACTAAGTCAAGATATTAAGACTAAGCCATTTCTCCAAAATTAGTTTTGAGAAAATTATCCAGGATTTTTTTTTCCCAGACCAATTTATCTTCTCAAATTCAATTCAGAGGCAATTCTATCAGAAAATTTTCATCCGTTTTCTTGAAAAGGGCTATCCAGAGCAGGATTAAAAAGAATAAAATGAATAAAAAAAAAATTAGACTACAAGTCAAAAGAGTTTAAAATGGGAAGCATTATAAGGTTAGCAGAAATTATATTAATGTGTTTATCAATAAAGATCTGAAAGGCTTTGGAAAGCTATGGAAACCATCTCAGTTCTTTAATAAGGTAGAGTTACACAGAAGTAGCCAGGTTGAGTGTTGAGCAACCAAGTTTCCAAGATGAGTGCCCAAATATTGAGAGGAAACTTCTTCAGTACAAAACTTTATGCTGACAGATTAATATTCTTCTAAAAAAAACAGTGACTTCAACATGTCACATGTTGTTCAGACAATTCTTGATATCTTTTCTGATTCATGGGATTACTTATTAAGACCTTAACTTTATGTGCTCCCCCTCAAAACATATTCACCCCAACCACTTAGATTAGTCTGTCCAGGGAAGGTCTCCAGTCAAATTAAAAAAAATAAAAATAAAATACAGGCAAATAAAACAAAACACTTATTTTTGATATATGGGGCAAAATGCCTGTCTGAGTCTGAGAAGACACCACAAGGGCTCAATTTTGACTATGAATTTTAATATAAAGTAAGATTCTGTTCATTTAGAAAAGCAGTTATTTGCTAACAAGTACCAAAAGAGCAGAAAGAATCTGTGTTCACGCCAGAACATTAAAATCATGAAATATAACCCAAATCCACTACTGTTTAAGGGCAGTTGCCTTTAAAAGATTATTACAGGTTTAATTTGGGAAGCAATTTACCTGATAAAAGTTCACTGCAGCTGGATTTTTATTAGCAAATATTATTTGTTTTCTGATGAACATAACTAAAAGTTTGACTGTTTGTTAAGGATGACTACGGTTAACCTGAATTGTTCTCAAACTAATTAGTTTCTAAACACATCAAACTCTTCAAAAAGTGAACCAGCAGCCAATTTTTGCAAGCCTTGTAGTTTACAAGTGTTTTGGTTCCTGCATCCATACGTTTGGTCAATGATCAAATCCCAGCTAAGATTCAGGGATGAGTGAAAATGAGAATGATATAAAACACAAAAAGTTCCATACTAAAAAATACAGGTCTAGCAATACAAACAAAATCCAGCATTTTCCTACACAGTGTTACACTGCGCATACAAAGCCACACACAGAGCACAAGTTATAAATGTTTATGGAAGTGTTTCTGAAAATTTTCAAACACACAGCTACTAATACAACTGTTCCTTTTTAATAATATTTTTTTTCTAAACTCTGACCAACTAACAGTTCTGACATTATTTTTGTCAAATGGTTCTACTATTTGTATTTACTCTTTGTATCTAACTAGTGGCAAAATAACTTTGAAAGAAGAGAGCTTAAAGACCTGCTGCACTGCCAGAAAGATAATTTTTCTGTACATAAATTGCTGATCTGGTTTATTTAGACTGAGAGAAAAATTCTGAAACATGCTTTACCTTATATAGTGCTGAGAAGCGAGATAAGACTTGAGCCCAAAAATAAAATAAATCCTTTGTCCTCAACAGAATTAGCTAGGTTTTTAGCAGAAACAAAAAGTAGAAACCATAGAAAACTCATTTCTCAATCTATACATCACCTAATACTGTTTGCTTCTATTACAATAGTAATAGAAAATCCCAGTATTTTATTATTACCTGCTGCTTTCCCAAATGAGACTTTTAAAACTGTACTAAATAAAAAAACATTGCCTTTCCTTCCACAAAAAAATGAGATTCTCAAGCTGATTTGAATTTTCAGAGGTTACATGGGTTTTTTTTCATGATAAATAAAGGATAATGTTATTTCTTCTACCAGAGTGGGGTTTGGGGGTTTTTTAAAGGCTTTTTAAGATATGAATACAACATTAGTACTTATTGCAGGTTCTACTGTTATTCCTAAAGCAGAAGCTCTCAGATTCCTCAGATAAAACAGATACATAATGATTAACAATTTACATCTCTACAATGTAAACTCATTAGAGGAGATATTTCCAAAATCCTATGGCCATTCCTAGTGTGGCACCTGCCTCACAAGATCTAAGATGAGGGCACAGAAATGCATTTATAGAAGTGCAGCCAGAACTCAGATATAACTTATTTATTTTACCTTTTAGCCTCAAGGACAAGGGTGAACTTTCCAAAGGCTGTTCAAAAATCTGTGGTAATCTGCCCGACAAGGCTGACCAAAACATTTTGAAAGAGCTTTCATAATACCCAGGGTATTTATTTTGATCTCATTTTTATTTGGATGAACTGAAATTTGCAATTGAAAGTGCATGAGAATGTACTAGTAAAAATGAAACAGCTTACTCTTAAAAAGCAAGGAAAACAAGTAAGACTTAATTCCCAATGAATGTATCAGAAACCTAGGAATAAAAAGTATCTCCAAAATGTTTCCCCCATAATTGAAGAAAAAAAAAAAAGGGGGTGAAAATTTTAAACTTGGGAAGTTTTACTCCAAATACATACTTTTGGTCATTTAAAAAGTCCATATAGAGACATTGAGCTATGACAGAATCATGAGTCCTGTCTGAGATTTGCTCTTACTGGTGACTTAATTCCCAGACTGTGAAAACATGAGCCTATATATAGGCTCATGTTCATTTTTATTCAAACACTAAGAAACAAGAAAGATTATCAGGCAAAGATTATAAAGTGTTTTGCTTAAATGTATACATACTTCTCTCTCAGTCTCCCCTAGGTGTCAACATGGCATTTTCCTACATTCATGTTTATACTCATGCTATGATAACAGCAGGAACCACAGAAGTAGTAATGGTTTACTCTACTGACACTGCTGCCCCTAAGACCTCAAAGCAATAAACTCTGCAGTCTCTGAAAGCTCAGCCAGTAACTGCAGTGTCTACTCACAATTATTGACTGGTTTTGCTTCTTTTTTAAACCTGTACTTGTTTTCTGCTCTGTTTTGTTTTGTTTTTTTATTCCACCAGTAGATTGCATGTTAAATTCAAAATGAAAGCAATCGTTGGAAGTAATCTCAAAGAATAGCCCTGGACTTACAGATCAACAAAAATCAATGTATGAAATACTGCAGAACTGTAAATATTGAAATGTGGAAATTAAAACTGATGATTTTAAAACTTTATTTTAAAAACAAAGGTAAAGTTAAGGTCATTTTTTTCAAAGGCCATTGAAAGGCCTACATGAATAAGCATAGTGATCACAGTCTATTAATTTGCTGAATAAAATTCACATTTCACAAAATTAACTGCTAGCAAAAGGCACAAATTACATACAGACAATTAAGTGAGAGCAGAAGCCTGAAAGAGTCCACTTACACAGATAGTGGCACTGACTTTTTTCTTCTTTTCTTTAGAAATGAATGGCCATAAACCTAAACAACTATGAAACTCCCAGAGGAAAATGTTAGTTTTTAAACAGGTATTTCCTTAATAAATGCTTTAAACCTGATGGTTAGGACCTACAGAATACATTCAAAATGCTGACCTTTGTAGGTTGTATTAAATAACTCCATAACAGCAGTATGAAGAAAATATCCTCAGAAGTTTAAAACATTTGTGTTTGCCTTTTAGAATTAGAGGTCAGGATTTGTGGAATTTAAGTGCTGCAGAATTCAAGTGTATCTGGTAATAAAATATTTGGTGGCAGAGCATACCTTTAATCTGTTCTGATTTGATGCCTGAGTGTGAAGGAGCCTTGGACTAATATGCCAGCACTATCCTGGTTAAGTGAACTTGATGCTATCTCTGCTTTTTAAACCTGCAAAATCAGACTTAATACCTCTGCTGAACAGTAAAGGTGTTACTGATTCTTTTTCAGGTTCCTTACAGTATTAAACATTGATTTAGTAGCACCACAACCTTTGCAACTTAAGCTATAGCTAAAGTAAGTGTCTTCTCAGCAGCAAAGACAGAGATAGAAAGAAGTGAAGTCAAAACAGCAAAGGAAAAAAACTCTGGTTTTAATATTTTGAGGTGTTATATATTTTTATCATATCATGCTTTATTCTGATATTTTTGTCATTGGGTCAGGGTAAGCATGGCTCTCAGCAATTTGCTGAAATAAGAAATAATAGTCAGCAGGTAATACACTCACAAAACTGACATACACTACTGAAAGCTGCAGTTTGATTTTTCAAAACCTGAAAATGAAGTGAGGGGTGGGGAGGGAAGGGCCAGAGGAAAAAACCTAAAATATACCCTGTTACCTAGCTCCTACTGAAGAGTCCTGAAACTGAAGAGAGATCAAGGGAGTGACATTGTCTGAATCAGGAAAAGTGTTCAAAAATGGTAATATTAGCAGTCACTGAAAATGTAATTTTGGTAAGAGTATTTGAGATATTTTCAAAGAGGCTAATATCTGAGAGAGCAAATGGAACAATATTTCAAAAGATTGTACATTTTCCACTTAGCTTTTTATATATATTTAGTCTAGAGAAACTGCAAAAGTAACTGTATAAAAATAAAAGAAAATAAAATTAGAGACTGAAATCCAGTAACTAAATATTTTAAAACTTCATATGGAGATAAATTATTTCCTTTTATTTCACTGTAAAATCTTTCATAAAGGTAAAATGATACAAGGTAAATGGAAAAGGGCAATTAAAATCTAAACAGCCAATTCTGAATAGACACTAGAGAGAGCCATGAGCTGGATGGGTGATTGCATACCAGAGAAGAAAAGGCAATACTTCCTCAAGTGCAATCAAAAAAACCCCAAAACTTTGGGAAACACAGCATTCTTTTGAACAGCACAGGGAAGAACAGGGATTCTGCTGCTGGAGTATCTGTACCTTCTTTTTATTCCCATCTGAAATGTGCTATTTCTGACATCAAGGCCAGCTAAAATCACCTGAGGTTAATTCCATCCCAAACCAACAAAACAGAATGCTGAATGATAGTACAGGTAGCTTGTACTTATGGGCAACTGATTTTCTATGAAACTTGAGAAAAGCAAAATGGAAATCAGAGTGAAACCTATACAAGAAAGTGTCCAAGCTGGACCAATTTGGCTGTAAATTGAAACTAAGCTGTTCTTGGCTTTGTTTTGATTTATTAAAAAAATACAGCAGAGGTTTTAAAGAACAAAGCTAAAGTTCTATGCAGGAAAATTTCTAAATTTTAGGTCAAGATAAGGTGCAAAATTAGTTCTAGATGTCTTAAAACAAGTACAAAATTTAGTGTGTATAATAGCATCTTCAATAATAACTCCTGTTGCCCACTAACTTAGGCCAGAGTACCATTTACAAGTATGCAATACTTTTTATATTCAATAGAATACTTCCACAGGGCATGCAAGTTTGATTACTTTCAGCTAAAAAAGTCAGAGAAATTTTCAATATCATTATGAGAGACTGAGAAAATTCATAGCTGTTAAGGTTCAGTTCCATATAGGATATTTAAGAAAAGAAAACCCTCGCTGACAGAAATTCCTGTGTACAAATTGATTTGATGCATGAGTTTTAAATTCAAAGAAGAGGTTTCTTGATGAGTCATATGGCTGCACATCTTGAATTTTCTCACTGCATGTGTGAAGTGGCTACATCTACATGAAGACTACTTACCTGGATATTACAGGCTTCTATATGTATGGCACATTAACAGTATAAAAAAAAAAGGACAAACGAGGTCTTTAGAATGTTAACTGTAGCAGATGCAAAAAGGCTATTTCCACTTAAAAAGCATATCTTTAAAAAAAAACATACACATCTTGGAAAAGCTGAAACCAGAATTTTAAAAATTTATATATATCATGATCATTCCTGCACTGCAATGTTAAAGAAACAGGGTAGAAAAAAAACTTATAAATAACTTATTTTTAACATTTGAGGGATTATTTCACCAAGAATTCAGCAAATAGATTAATGTGCTGATCTTCTTCCTTAGGCTGATCATGAAGAAAAGCAGTCTAAAACGTGTCATGCCAATACTTTTTAAAAATGCAAGCTTTTACTGAAGGGTTACTATGCACTTTTCATTTTCCAGGAAGTTATTTAAAATCTACCTGCAATGTAAAAAAACCCTTAAATCTGATTATCTAAGGAAGAGAACTGCTCATGCTCGACAGTCAGAACTTCTTAAGCCCATACTCTAAGGCTGGAAACATCTGCTTATGTTTTCCATGAATGTAAGCTTCCATTTACATTTCAAAAATTTTATACCTGGCTGGTGTTGGAGAAGCAGAGAAATAGATTAAGGGCAAGGATGTCTGGTAATTCATAATGTAAAAACTCAGAAATCAACATTTTAATGACTCCTATTTAAACATGCAGCAGAAAGAAGTTGTACTGACTTTTCTAGCCCATGCAAGCCTCAGCCTGAATAAACAGAAGTGTGTGTGACACTGATGGGTGTGGAGCAGCATGTGAGAGGCCAAGGAGAACTTAAAATGCTACAGATTGGATTTGAGGACATCATATCTAGAATATTTACTTCAAATGTCCCCTGCAAGATGGAATAGCTGTAAATATGCAACCACAGCAGCCAGGTGTGACTGGGGTGCCAAATGGTATATTATGGGTGTATCAAATAAAATAAATATAGCAAATTTCAAATATAAAACACAATACATAAGAATTATTCAATGTATAAAAGGAAAACCATAAGTGTTAAAACATTACAACAATTACCATCTAGTGGTCAGCATAACAGCAGCACTATAATGCTTTACTTTGTGCTCTGAAAAAAGAAAATTCTTCTTATTAATATATCAGGAGGGAAAATTATGAAAGAAGGGCCTGCATGGTCCCCAAATTTGCCCTAAAACAGGACAGAAACATACCATAAATCAGTATTACAGTAACACCTTGTTTATTAGACATCGTTCTGGGTTCACTATAAAAAGGTTCTCTCATATTTTTCTCACTTCAGAATTATTAATTGTCTTCATGGTCTTCACTCACAGAAAGAAATGGATAGCAAAATTTCCTTACTCAGACAGTAAATTCCAGGAATGTTTTATGATACAGTATAGGAGCAATTTCGAAGCACAACATATTCATGGATGGCTTTATAAAATAACTCAAATAAATTTATGTTTTTAATTCTTTCAATACATCAATCTCTAGTCCACGGCAATACACTTAGAACCTAAATAAGCATTGTAGTAGTTCATGAATGAGTGCTGTGGTAGAGGCTTGTTGAGTCAGCTTGGACTCAAAGACAAAAGGTTAAGAAATAGTAATATAATCCTTTCAAGAATTTCTAGAACTGATACAAATTTTGGGACATTCTGAACATATTTACCCTTCAGATTACATAGGAATCCCAGTCTAAACCAAGCACAGCTCATTTTAATGCTCCAGTAGTGCATGTCCAGCTATTGTTCAGCAAATGCAGACAAAGCACTCAAGAGCAGAACCAAAGCCTGTCACATAAACCAAACATTGCGAAATTACACTCATCAAACTTTACAGAAAAGCTGCAAGTTTGTAAAATATGTGTAGTGTTATGTACAACAGCACCTCCTGAAAATACTTCATACATCTGAGCATTCAAGAAGCCGAGGGATCACAGCCTTGAAATGCAAGGCTTGTTACTTTTTTTTTCCAAATATCAATTTTGAAAGATAAACCAAATTCATCTTCAAGAAATATAATATTGATTTTATTCCACAAAGCATTAACAAGATTGATTTGGAATTTTGTTTTCTGGTCTGACATGTCCAAGAATGATAAACTACAAGTGGAACAGAAACAAGTTGTTAGTCGTAAGTCAAAAAGAACAAAACCACATTTAGAGCCTAGTCAAAGGAAGGCTTAGAGCAGCTACACCAGTGCTCCTTATAAACATATCATAGGGTGAAAGCAATCAGAGCAAAAACCACCAAGCTCAAGGACAAGGTTAGCACAAGAACAAAAGACAATGCAACAAACTTGAAGAAATACAGCCTAAAATGCAGAAAAGTTTATTACCTTCAGAAAGGTAAAAGGTTCTGAGCAAGGCAAAGGAAAAGAAGCAAAGCATCCAAGTGACTGTGACAAAACTTGAGGTATTCAGAAAAACCTTTATAACGAGATGTTTACCTGAAATTGCAGGCAACAGGAATTCAATGAAAAATCAGGTCCTAAATGTTCTGTTCCTTCTGTCCTTTTTACATTCTAGTTAATGCTAACTATTTTTTAGTTATACTATTTTAATACAGGCTATGGTTTCATGCTGTTCTATGAACTCCACCACCTTGACTTTTTTTATTGTTCAATTATGGGAAAATCTATCCATGCAATAACCTGGCCAAAATAATGATAAAAATAATGTGTCATGTCTGACTACTCTTAGAAACTCTGATAAAGCATTAGACTAAAGATGCAGAAGAGCTTTTCCATATATAGCATACATATACATATTTAACAACTAATAGTACATCAACAGAGCATGTGAAAGAAAGCTGGAGATTAATCAGTGCAGTCATATAATGTAAATAGGAGTTAGGAATGCATTAGAACAACAACCAGTTTTATTACATATTTATCATGCATTATGCTAATGAAGAAAATGCAACAGCCCTAAAAATGTGTTTAGATAGGACTGTGAAGCAACACAAAAAATAACCAGGTTAAATCTAAATATTGGTTGGTGAATATTTCAATAAGCAGAAGGATTTGTAAATATGGAGCAGGGGCTAAGCATAAAAGAAAAGAACATGTAAAGGTTTAAGAAATTATATACTCCTGGAAAAAGATGGAACTGCTAATTCCACCATTAGCATATTATCCCTTGATATTTAACTTGCAAGTACTAATTATTTTTTCTTGAATTATCTCTTTTTAACATTAAATAAATTACATGATCTTCAGATTCACCAACTGAATATACATTTGTCCATTAATTAGCAATATTGCTTGCTAAAGAGGTTATGTAGTGTCAGGCCTTAGTCTATGTTTTTCAAAATGAAAGATATTTTTTAAGGTCAAAACAATTTAAATACCAATTTTTATTAGCATTTTGGTAGGGCGGGGGTCGAGGGGGGAAGGATCATGAGTAAATGTTCTTGAAAATTGACTTTAGAGTTTAGGATTGACTTTTCCAGGCTGAGTAATTAAACAAATAAGCAATGGTACAAGACTCAAACAGATCTATGATGAGATTAACATTCATAACTACAGTTATGGGAGCAGAGTCTAGGATTGCAAATGAGAGCAGTGGAGGCCAACATTTTCTTCAAGTCTTTGTTTAATTACCCAGTGTTAGAGAGACTGACTTTAGCCCAAACATAAAGAAGGGATTTAATGGTTATTAGTTAAGAAAACATACATAATCTAAAAATAATGTAGAAGAGGTCACCTTCGCAAAGAACTCGGAATGTTCTGAAGACATGAGATTAGGCTTTGAAACAGGGCCTGGAATATCTAACAAACACCTAAATAAATGAAATACATGTCCAACCCCATTGGGAAATTTTCATTTCACATTTAAACAGTCTACAGTCGTGTAGTAAAAGTACAAAAAGATTTTAATACAAAGCTTACCAGTGTCTCCTCTCATTGACTTGTTTCCCTAGATTAACATAAAAAGCCAACAAAAACCAAAACCATAGAACTGAAAAATCATCCAAAATTAAGGGAAAAACTAAGCAGCTCTCCAAACTTTAAATTAACAATATAAAATACTTTTTAAACTACAAGTAATTAATAAATACCTCAAAATAATCATAAAATTGATTTTATTCTGCTTAGTGACTTTTTGCTTTGGGTCTTTATTTGACTGGGTAACTTCTGAAAAATCTTTGGGCCTAGTTGTGCAACCATTTTCATCAAGCAGCTTGTGCAAACTGGCTCAACACTAATAATTTAGCCCATCTTATCAAAAATATAGTGATTACATCAAAACTGAGCCTGCAGGATTCAGATAGGACAAGTGAGTGACGCCAGTGACAGAGAAGTGGCATGTTTCACTAACTTGCAGCATTAACACATTAGTAAAATATATTCTGGGCCTGCACAACACACTTTTAATAAAACATGGAAAGTTCCAATAGCTTAGAAAGAGCATATTCCAAATCCAGAGCAATAGATTTGATGCAGACTGAAGCACTCAGTCTGCCAAGGAGAGATAAAGCAGCAATGGCAGCCAAGTGCCTTCCCCACACTATTCTCCCTCTGAGCTCCAGCTGACCAGAGACCTCAGCGGGAGCAGAAGGCATGCCAGGATCCTCTCAGTTCTGGAGCACACAGATAAGAAGTGAACTATATTTTAAACCTTTGAAATAGTATGAAATCTTTATGCCAACTAACCAGCAAAGCTATGCAACACATGTACTCACAACAGCAAAACCACACTCTTCTACAAACCTGAGTCAAGGGACACCGGAAGACAAACACCATAGTTAAACATCCCAAAACTTTCTGTAATTAGATTCTTCCTTCCAATCAGACTGCTCATGTAAGTGAAATTAAACTTAAAGCACTATAGCGATGGCATTGTAAGAATTATGTAGTGAGCAGTGGAAAGTGTCCAGAACTTAAGCCTCACCTACATGATTATTTCCAATTCAAAGGGATGCAACTCTTAGCATGCAAAGGTCCTTGCTCCCTATGTAATTTGTCACACCTTTCATCCAAACTTTGGGGCTACAAGAACACCATTTAACAATGCAACTTGCAAAAAAGGTACAAGTATAAAAGTAACAAAAAAATGAAACATCCTCCACCAGGATAAAAAGAGCAGGATAAAACAAGTAGAATCCAAATAAAATACTTGCAAAAACATATTTTCTATAGTGTCTCTGTGCTCCTGGCTTGGAATAAATAGCAAAAAAATCATAATTATTGCTGAAACATGTTCAAAAACATTACAGGTCAGGCTCTTTTTGTTATGTTTGTGTTCTATCAATTGATCTTAAGATCAACTCAAATGTTACAGCTTTCTGAAGATCCTGCTAGAGAAAACATGGAAGAAGCAGGTAAGTTTTTACACGTGTATTTTTGTCTTCCTTTTAAAAAATGCCAATATGGTATAGACAATGAGATTTCCTCATAAGCAATGTCCCAGCCTTAGCAAGTTACCCAACAGAGAGTTATGGATTTAAAACTGAGTTTGATTTTTTTTGAAGTATTAATTGTTTATGTTCTTAGTGTTGGTCTGGTCATTGCAACAGATATTACTGAGAAGAAAGTCAGGAATGGACTACTAGAAAGTTATTAGTTCAATGAGAATTAGACATACATAAAAGCTTGTAAATTTTCTGTTTCTTTTATAGCCAGACTAGTCAGACTATAAAGCATCCATAATAGATATCCTAAGTCTTTCAGAAGACAGCAGATAACTCTGGGATATAGAGTGAGATGTCTCAGCTCTAGGTCATTTCTTTTAAAAAACCCAAGCAATGAGAATGGAAAATTACTATCATCTGAACTTCTCATGTCTGTTGGGTAGCCAACATGCAATATGTCTCTAGTATCAATTCAATTCATTCCTAGTGGAGTAAATAAAAAAAACCCAAGTTCTCAAATTCCAGTCCATCACCCAAAGAAGGAATCTCAGCAGAAAAACATGCATATAAGGAAATTGTGATTGACACCAATGTCAAAACCTCCCCAAGTTACATACAGAAATTATGTTGCCTACACAAGCCAAAGATGAACTGGCAATCTTGGCTTTCAGAACAGTTCACAAAGTTAAATCTATTAACACACCCAATGATAATATTCTATTTCAGTTGAGAGTACAGTGATGCTACATTGACTGATCTAAATCCCTACCCACAGTTTTCTCCAGCCCCTCTTTTGTATGGGACACAACCTCTCTTTCCTGCCTTCTGGGTCTGTGTTTCTTCCAGCATCCTAGGCATGCAAGCAGTCCCAGTTGCTGGACTCTCAGTGAGAAAACAGCTTTGCAACTTGTGGACATCCAAGTCCACCTTCCCCATTTCATGTGCATTGGTGTACTGGTGTTTACATAAGGAAGATGAGAGATACCTCATCACAGAAGTGTTTTTTAAAAACTTCATTGTCCCATGTTCCCGCCCTTCTCTTCAGCCTATTGCACCCCTTCCCTGACACAATCAGGCTACAGCCCTCATCACAAAGTTAGACACTTGTTGCCAAAGATGTTCTGTATCCACTTTGACAGTCCTGTTAAGCAGGAATTGTTCCTCAAACAGGTCCCCACAGTGAATAAAGCCAAAATCCCCAGCTGTGACACCAGATCCAAAGTCAAAACTTGATCTGAAAATATGCCCAGTCCTCCTTGAGCTTTTCCTCTTTACCAGCAGGAGAGAGGAGAGCATCCTGCAGGCACCATGTCCTTTCTCCTCACCAGAACTCCTCAGTCACTCTTTAGATACCCAGGCACTACCCAATGATTACTGCCCAAATGAAGGAACAAGGGGGATCACCCAGAGGGTCAGACACACGTTGGGAGACCCTGCAGCCTCTTAGATCCAAGTAGCTGAAAAGCAACAAACCTCTCAAGACACGGTCAAGTTTGCAGAGGAATGCCTCCATCTCCTGCAAGAGAGACTCTCCAGGAAATATCATCCTCCTTTTCTTCACCCTGGCTGAGGTGTCCCTGCCTCTGGTATTTCCTGTGACAGTCTTATCTTCCTCACCTGCTCCACAGGCTCTTCTTCCGGGCATAACTTTTCCAGAGAGCATTTGGGACAAATGGTGTGGGTTAGCTTGTGCCAACCTCTGCTGCAGGCTTGTGCTTCTGTCAGTTCCAAGAGAGCAGACAGAGGTTGATTGCTATCAGCTTCCCCTAAACATCTGGAACTGCTGATCAGGGAGCATCAAGCACCAGCTCAACTGCTTAGAAAAAATTTATATAACCAGGGGGCAGGAGCACAATAAACAGAGGCAGCCAAAAAAATCACAGCAGTACCCAAACGACTTCAGAAGATTTTAAGAGTAATAAAAATAATTAGGGAATGGTAATTTCCCCCTTACATGAGCAATCAGAGTATATACTGATGAACACTATGAAACATTTTCTAAAGATATAATGTATACCTGAGCATTGATAATGCTCCTTACAAACATTAAAATTCATTCATACATTAGATGGCATCTGGTTTGATTCTGAATAATGCTTTGAGAAAATGAAACATTACATAAAATCACAGTAGCCTTCAAAAAACAGTTTAATCCACAGGTCTTTAAGAGAAAAAATTAGCCATCCTGTAGGAATGTGCCCCCTGTTGACAGAGTGACTAAATTATTCTTTGTCTGCTTAAAAAGGCAAAAAGCCCAAAGTTTCTCTCCTGATTTGGTACAAAGACACCTCATAGGACCTTTTGGACTTCACCTCAGACCTGGAGCTGTCCAGTTGGACAGAGGCCGAGGTGTCCCACCTAGGTAATTCACAAAGGAAATAATCACTTTTGTGGTGTGCTTTAGCAGGAGAAGCAAGAACTTTAGCAAGCTTTAGCAAGAACTGAGCCCCTGGCTCAGTTTTTCTCCCTAAGAGCTTTTGTTATTTTGTCTTTTAATAAACCTTTTTCTGTTTCCAACACTGCCTCAGAAGCCACCCTGCTAATTCTATGCCATTCGGGGTAGCTGGACTATCCCAGGTGTGATGGGTTCTCTGGGAGCTCATAATACCTGGCTCAAGGAGAAACCTATCACCATCCAGTTTTCTAGTAAGGTTTCAGAGGTACCCATACCTATACACATGACAGGTATATGCCTCCTTAAACCCAAGCAATAGGTCCAGTCAAAGATGGGCTCACCAGTAAGTCACTAAATAAAGTTATTTTATCCGCAGTATACACAGAGCCGGGACATGTTAACATAACATTTCAGTTCAGGCCACGCAATCTGTGAATCTACAAAAAAACTACAGTGATATAAAACACAAGAATTTCAGCATATTGTCAACATGCAAAAAGCATTTAAATAAATGAAAATACCAAAAGATTTGTATTATTATTCTGTGCACTATATAGTGATTTAGTGGCTAACATTACTGATTATATTCTATTAAGGAATTGCTAAAATACACTTAAGAGGAAAAATAAAGACTGAGAAAGCACACTGATGTGGACAGTTTGTCCCTATGATCCAAGGAATAAGAGTAAACAAGTCATGCATTGACTTCAAAGTAGATATTAGTAAGCACCTCTTGCAACAGGAAAAGAAAAATCAAGAAAATATTCTCTTAATCTACAGTTTTCATTCTGAGTAAGAAACATCCTGTACATCATTTTTTGGGAAGTAAACAACTGACAGGCTGAGAATGTTTCAACTTAGCAAGCAGTTGCACAATAGTTTTATCTTTACCTTAAAGAAGGAAGCCAGGACAGTTTTTGCAATTCCTCCCTTTCAAATGTTGCACTATCCTAACTCTTAGCTTTGAGAATGAACTAGCACATTTATCTCAGTTCATAAAGAGGAGATTCTAAAGTTAAGCCATAATAAAACCAATGCAAAATAAAACCCAAACCAAAACCAGAATAAATATTTATAAACCGGTTAAGCTCTCTGAACCATTTCACTGTAGAATAATAGGGAGGAGCAGTGCAGGAGGAAGGAAAGAGATTGTTTCAGAGCTGACTGGCTTAAATGTTGTAAAACCTTCCCCATGGCTGCACCACCACTGCCCAGCTGCTGACTGAAATAAGGATAACATAAAATCAGATTATAACTAGAAAATTATACTTGTGATTCCACTTGTCTGATGCCAAATTAAAACCAGCTATCATTAAGCTACTGATCAAAGCAAACAAATTTATTTTTAAAAATAGATTTTCCCTAAAATAAGCATTTCATAAAAGTTACTGGTATGCAAATGAAGTTTTATTTGTTCATCTTGTCTCCAAACATAGCATAGAAATGCTATAACAGACTGAAAATGACAGAAAGGAGCATAATCTCATTTTTTGGTTATCAGACAAAGATTTTATTTCTTCCTTCAGTGCACCACCATTTTTTTCTCAATTTCATTGTGCACTATTTCTATTACAATTCTGTGTGAGTGACTATGAATGCAATTCTTTCTGTTGCACATTCAATAATTTAAACATAGTGAAGTGCTAAATTACTGTAAACACTTTTGATGGCAGATGCTGATATTTTAAAATGGCACCTGATGGACCTGTTTCATAATTAGTTGTAATGAGCAGGAAAGTGGAAGAACTGCTCTAAAGGGATTTCAGCACTGCAGCTTTCCCATGCTGTATGAAAAGTGGTTATGTTCAATAAATCATCCTACTAAGTTCTTGTTTCTTCAAACCCAGCTTCTGATAAGGGATATATACTCCTATGGATTTGTGCACTAAAGCTAATTTGCTGAGTTTAGCAGCCAACAAAATCAGCATTGCACTGAGTTTATACCCTCCTACAGATTTATAAGGCATTCTACAAGAACACTATTCACTGGTAAAGTAGTGCTCTCTTTCAATTTTACAATACAGAAAAATGAAATAAAATAACTAAACCAGAAGGGCAAAGAGCCTTGTGGAAAAGAGGAAATTCTGCAGTACATTAACTGCTCTGTTTAAACAAAGAGCTTAATTTCTCCTCATTTCCTTGCAATCAACAAGTCTCTTGATAAATAAATAAAACCCATATAGTCCTAAAGAGGTTGGTGGCAGCTTTTTTAGAGACAAGTTACATCTTGCACTTATAAACAGCCCTCAGACATGGAAAACCACTGACTTTCAAAGCCACTATGCAACACATGGAAAAGGTTCCACACAGACTAAAAGCCTTCTCGTGCAAAAAAACAAACTCCTACTTGATCATTTCTGCTGCTGTAGTTCAATACATAAAATGCCTGATGATATTCAGCAAACTGGAGGCCCTTGGCATAAGAGCCTTGCTGCAATTTCTTCCTTTATTAGGCTCTGCTCAAAAAGCCATTTGAGAGGTCTGTGTTATGGCTCTCTAGGCACACACTGCTCCATGACCCTAAAGAAATTATTCTCTCTTTTAGTTTTATATTCTAATTTTAGTCCAAGGAGCCAAGTCTCACATCATGGAGCTGTGTAAAATGCTAATAAAAATTTAATAATTTAATTCTTCTATTTTGAATGTAGATTTTTTTTAGTTGCAATGATCACTAAAAAAAGCAATAACATAACTGTGAAGTACCATGCCATTGCATATATTACAAGGGTACAAATCAAAATACAATTAAGTCCTTAAACGCTTTGGTTTCTTTTAAATAATACAGTTTAGGACATAAGTAGAGAGATAAAAAATACATAAAACAGTGTTTGACAGCAACCCTAAAAAACCTTAAGTTTTAAGAAATAGCAGAAAAGTGTTATTTTTTTTTTTCTTAAGTCATAGCTAAACCAGACTATCATCTTTGCTTTACTATCTCTAAAGGGCTTAGAAAGGAAACTAAGAAGAAGAAGAAGAATCTCCCAGATGGTACAAATAATAGGTAATGAATTTGGAAACCATCCCTATGTGTTTTGACAATGTCTTCTGGGAAAGCCTTCCTTGAGTAAGTCTTATAAGTCTTACATACACACTAGGTTATGTAAAGTAAGCTTTATACAGTTAATGGTTGGCATTTTCCCAAAATATTAACATACACTAGTATAATTAATCATATTTACAAACCTGGTTAAGCTTTCTTTTTAATTAACCTGGTTTACTTTGTCCAGGGTGTTTTCTAGCATGAAACAAAACAGAGTACATTCCCTTAGCATTACAACCAAGCAGCACAGAATCTGATTATTCTGTTATTACTGTTAAACAAAAAAACTGTGCAAGGAAACATCATCAAGAGTCATATTTACAACTACATGTTGATTTGAAACTGAACAATCAAAACCAATTTTCATGCCATGCTTCAGGTCAGAATAACGGGTTGGCCACTGAAGCCAAGTGTCTGATTGTTTCAGTAACAGAAATGTGAGGGTGAATTCTGGCACTTGTCAGCCTATGATAAGTTTCTAACAGGCTAATACTTGTCAGGGGAGTGATAGCTGATTATACAGTAAAATTGTACAGGAGAAAGGTGATGAACACACTATGAAGGAAAGATTTAAAAATCACAGGAGTCACTATAGCTCATGGCAGAGTAATTCTGCAGTTCCTTGTTTTAATTTATCATAGCAAACTATCCAATACCAATTTTATCCAACATTTCCCAGTGGAATACTTGTAATATAAAAGCACGGCCCAAGCAAATGTACATGAACTTTGATATATCTAGTAGCAAATTAACTACAGTAACCTTGCTACTACTGTCAGTCTGTATCTAACAGGATGGATGCTCTTCCATGCCATGCTCACAGCCTGTGCAATTGAGAGAGATGAGTTCCTTCAGGGAGCAGCCTGTACCATTGATTTTCCACTTACCCCTGACACTTCAGAGCAACCTAGAGTCTGTTCCAAAAAGGGACACCTTCTCATAATACTGAGTGGCCATCTGCCCATTGAGAGCAGCATGCAGCTGGCAGAGTGTTTTGTTTTCTTAATGCTCCACACTGCAGTAGCAACAATAATGAAATACAAGATCTGATGAGAGACTACAATTGTCTGTCTAAGCAGAGGTAACAGAGCCAGAGCCCACCCTTCTCCTTGTGCTGACTGCCAGGAGAGGGACAGCATGAGATGAGCAGATATGACACAACCTCAGAACAGCAGTCCACCTGGAGCAGCTTTTACTGCAAAGCTAAAGGATCCAACACAGGAATTAAAAACAACACCTTGGTTTTCAGTGTTGCTTAGCACCTTTAGACAGTGTGCAAAGCTCATAGATACCTTCCCTCTTCCTAAAATGTACAGAGCAACTTAACTCAGGGACTCATGACTATTATCTATATTTAACACTCACAGAAAGTCATACAGTAGATTAAAGGACTAGGTCCTATAAAAACTTACAAAAAAGAAAAGAACTATATGCTCATGTACTGCTGGTTTACTATATTTGTCATTAACATATAAAGATGCACATCTTTTAGTTTCACATAATTATAATATGCAAATTGAATCAGAATCAAAGTAAATCAATCTTCAAATTAAATTTCTGTCTGCATTTAGGAAATATTCTGAAGAGCCTTATTTAAAGCAATACATTAAAGAGTTAATAGCTTGATCATAGATTTCTTGGCAACTTTCATGTAAATATTTCATAATTTAAAGTTAATTTTCAAATCATTTAGACATTTCAAGAATGCATATCAAATAATGTTTTCCATTTTAAAAAACTAAACATTGTCCATCCTCTGATACTTATTTCTAAACAATTTTAAGCTACAATTTTAATTCAAAGGATGTCTGACTGGATCAGCCACCACTCTAGTGTTTTATTAAATCATGTATCAAGCAGTTTGATTCTGCATAGCTAAACAACAGTCCATGTTCAGAAAACCAGCAATTGGATTGCAAGTACCTCATCCATGCCAAAAACTAAATTTCTCTGAAGTTTGAAACAAATAATCTTGAATTCAGAGCAGCATATTAGGCAAATGTGATACAAAACAGGAGTTATATAGATATAACTGCCTCTATAGTGCAGAATATTTTTTTCCACTTCACAGCTATCTCAGTAATAATAAGCTTTAGGTGAAAAAACAGATTAACAGAACTGGACAGGCTCCTGATGCAAAAGTTCTCTAGCACGACTGGAGAAATATTAACTGCATTTACCATCTTAGGAAGAATAATAATGCTTGGGTACAGCCCTCAGAGGGATTTTTGCAAGGTTTAAGTAATATTTTATTGTGTTTTGTAGATTAAACATCCACTAAGAGCACAACTAACCATTCAATTTAGGAAAAGCAGGTCCCTAAAAAACAACCCAAGTAAACATAATTGCAATATCATTACACAGAAGGAATAACATTATAAAATAATATACTTAAATCCTGTGATAAATTGCAGCTTTTAATGAAAATACCACTGTTTTCCACATTTTTGGTACTTTGGATGTTTTAAAGCATCTTTTCCAAAGTTTTCAGGCATAATTTAGAAGTCAGGCCTAGTCCTGGATCTTTCCCAAAGCCTGGAATCCTCAAATTTCTTCCCAACAGAAAAAAAATCATGTTCTTGACAATGTGTTATTGACTTTATAGCAAGGACACTCTCTCAATTCCTCCAAATCAGAAAAGCACCCATTACCTTCAGTGAGGCTGGTAAAAATCAGGGTTTTTTTTTTCTGTATAAATCTTGAGAGAAGGCTGGATTTGAAACAATGACTCTTGGAAACAGAAATTCTACCTGCCAAGCTGTTGTGAGACACCTGACATCAGACTGTCATGGCATGAATGAGATCTTCCAATCTGCTTGCACCACCTCATCTGATCCACTTCACCTGGATAAACATGGACTGATGGCTGTGCTCTCTGCAGGGTGTACACTAGGACAGAATGAGGTTAGTGACATTTGGAATGCTGTGTCCTGCTACTTGGAGCTGGATTCAGCTTTTCACTGATGTTAGAATTACCACTGGGAGAGACATTGAGTCTTCCAGCCTTGTAATTGATGACAAACCGAGGATTTCCCTCTAATTATCAATCAGCTCATGGCAGCATAAAATCTTGTATTAATGAAGTGTAAACCCATTGCCATGGGTTTAATTCCTTAATTCTCAGCATAAGGTGAAGATCTTCCAACATATTAACTGGGGCTTGGGCTCTTTCTAATCCTGGTGATATTCTGTTTAGTTCTATTACATCAATTTAGAATGATTACCTTATATTTTCATTGGCTCAGGGATAAAGGAAAAATCTAACTCTACAGAGACTGTTAAAGGTAGGACAGGTGGGGAGAAAAGACAGGCAGCAAAAATCAATCTTTCTTTATGTATTTTATAAACTTAATAATAATTTTAAGAAGCAAACTAAATTTCCCATTTAAGGTAACTAATTACTATTAGACTTCTTTAAAAATGTTTCAGCCCTGACTGCTCCTTCCCCCCTGCCCCCCACCAAGGGGACAGATTAAAAATATTTGAGAGGGGAAAAAACATTAATTACTGAATCCCATTAGGCTAGCAAGCAGAAGAGAGGCAAGAGAAAAAGTTCAGAGAAAGAGAAAAATTACTGTAGAAGACTGAGTAGCTAGAGATTACAAAGAACTGCTAAAGAAACAAAGCAAGTTTAAGGTTTCCTTCCAGCTCATAACTCCTGTCACACAGGCAGCACAGTGTCTATTTATCACTTGCTGGATTGAAATTCAAGAGAAACAATCTAAAAGCAGATCAGGGTTAAATCACAAGGGAGCCAGCAGCATCACCTTGGAAAGTGCAGATGAAAGGGAGCAATGAAGACTTAAATAAAAGCAAGTCAAGAGGGCTGAAGAGCAGTTACCCAAAGTATAATTCAAGAAGCTCATATCACGTCCAAATGGAGAAAACAGAAAAAAAAAGCAAACAAAACAAAACCAAAAAACCCAACAAAACCCAAAACAAAACAAAACAAAAAACCAAAAAAAAAAAAAAAAACAAAAAAAAAACAAAACAAAAAAAACAAGCCAGAAAGACCAGTAGGAACAACCATAAAAACACATGAAAACTACTAATAAATCTTCCCTCAAATATCTCCAGAGACAGATCCTCCTAGAGGCTTTGCAGAAACAAAGGATCAGCAGAGGAGGAACATGTAAAGACAACAAGGCAATTACTGAGGATCTCAATGACTTATTGAATTTGTATTCAGTACAGTTTCCCACATTGAAATAGTCTGTGACCGTGACCAGCTACAGGAAACAGGGCACAGTATGCTAGAATGGGACTCCAACTCTGAGCAGAAGTGAACAGTTGCTGCCCTCAAACTGCAGGCACATTCTCAGTCCCACAGTTGAGTACTTTGCTGGACTTCACTGCTGCAAGTGAGACCTGCTGACTCATGTTCAGACAGGAACCATCTGCAGCCTTGCAGTTCCTCCCATCACCCAGGTAATGACCTTAAGACACCAAAACATTACCAGCCACCCACCTCCACCCCTGAGGATCACAGCCACACCAGCCACCTGCTGGATTTTGCACCACTGATCATAACCTTTTTAAACCAGGAATCTAGCCAGTTTTCTACCCATATCTCACTGCCTTGGCTCTAAGGATACTATGAAAGATTTTGCTAGAATCGAGGTAAGAAATATTCATTGACTACCTCTTATCCCCACTGATCAGAGGAGACTGTCCAGGCATAGTACTCCCAATGACTTCTTGCTTCTCCATGCATCTGGACAGTTTCTGGGAGAGCTGGTTCCATAATCTTCCTGATGACAGATTGAGGATTATAAATTCCTGGACTGTCTTCCATCTCTTTCTGAAGATAGCTGTGACATTTTACATTTTTCCAGTCATAGGGAGCTTTTCCCAAACACGATGAATTTTTGAAGATCGTTGTGACCAGCATCTCCCTCTGAGTGTGTCACCTCTCACAGCTAGAGGACTGCTCAAGGAGGATCACCAAACAATGAGTGATACAGGGCTGATGACCCCCAACACCCACTGAAAGGATGCAAAGAGTGAAGAGAGTATTTCACTGAATTGGGGTAGAACTTTTCACAAGTACGTCCTACAGGCTCTTTTTGTCTGTGTGCATGCAACTGTGCATATGCTGTACCAAACCTACTGGAAATGCTGCTCTCCTGGATTCTTATGTACTACTTCAGATTTGTAAGTTAGGTTGCAGGTCACTGTTGTGCTGTAGTAAATACTTATATGAACCCTTCACTTTGTTTAACTTGAATTGTTTGACTGAAGGGATTAGTTAAGTTAAATGCTGTTAAATTGAAGTGCTGGAAGAGGGAAGGAAATGTGATTAATACTACGTATTTGTAGATCCAAAGGAATTCTCCTTGGAAAAGAATATCCTTCTGTTGCATCAATTTAATGGAGAGATTCAGCTCAGAAATTATTTTTCTGCTAGCAAAATGTTTCTGAAGGCAATCCCATGAGGTTTTTATTTCAGGATATTATTTTATGGTAAGTGTAGAACTTTTTATTAGCCATCCAAAATTTTATGAAAGTTGCAGCCTCCTAGCATTACTGTTTGAAGAAAAATAATTTTAGCTACCAATCGTAAATGGAAAACATCACTGCCAAAGAGTAAAAAAACCCCAGACATTCACACCTGCTAATTAACTTTTGATGAAACTATTTTTCACCCATGTAACTCACTCAGCATCCAAGAGTGCTCCATTTACACTGCATCCATTTCAAAATAGAACAGTACCTCTTTGCATTTGGTCACTTCATATACAAGAGAAAGAGAAATAAAAGGTAACTCAGGCAAGCACTCCCAGAGTTCCTTTCACTATTTGAAAGACTGTTGTTTTCTGAAGTTAAAGGTAAATTGTGCATTCCCAATGCAGAAGAAATACTTGTCTCAGCTCATTGAACTAAAGCCATAGTTCAATACAGCTTCACCTATACAAATATACAATTCACAGAACACTGAAGGTCAAAAGAGATGAGATCAATCTGAATTTCAGAGGTCAAATATGCCAAATACTTATTTTTAGCTTTTTATGTAGTAATTCTGAATACTAATGCCAAAGCACTTAAGCACACACAACGGATACACCAGAAATGTTCCTTATGTTTCTCCATTTCTAACATTTAATTCCCAGAAACTGTTTTAAGACAAGTGCAGTTCTATAATTTATAGAAAAAATAACTAAAACCACAGAATATTAAGCACAGAAAAGGTATAACATGCATTTATGCATGGAATGAAAAAAAATAATAGAATAAGCGACAGGCAAAAAAGGTCTTGAGGTAGCACACGTAAGCTGGAAAAGGCATGATGGAATTCTGCTATGCTATCCTGGATATTTACTATGTAAAAACTATGATTAAGTAGAATTCAAGGCATATTACTAATATTCTAATCCTGTGTGTTGCCTTTTCCCATGATTTCTTTTTAAAAACATATCTTAAATTCTAGTTTCCATTTCACAACAGAATCCTTTCTTTTAATAAGCATGCAAGACCCTATGTTAATAAAACATTTCTCAATCAGCGACACAGGGAGAGTGACCATGCAATTACTGTAGAGCCCAGAGAGCAGAAATGCATCTGAGCTTTATAAAGTCTTTCAGGTGTCCTCAGACTACAGCTCATGGACTTCCACTTGCTTATATGGGAACTTTCTGAAAGTTTGATCCTGTCAGCAATCACCTTTCACTCTTCACAAGCAGGAATATCTAATACATCAGTTTATAAATATTAATCTTGATACTTGTTCTTCTAAAGGACAATTGAGTTCCTAGAGGCAATCTAATGGTGTTTGTAGTCACCCAGGAGAACCAGAGGAATGCAGAACTTGCAAAAGTTAGCTCAGGAGGTAAACAAAGGCCACATACAAACCATTCCCTCATCATATTCAATTTAATTCACTTAACTAGATCTTATACTATTATGGTCTTGGAGATCATGCAGACACTGAAAAAGCAAACACCTTCACAGTAATGCAAAATTGAAGTATAAAGGTGTTTCTGATTTTGGTCCTAGGTTCAAAAATGCTGGTTTTACATTTCTTGACCTTAGGAGGCCATTGTCAATTACAAATAGCCCAGGCACTGGCAGCTATCTCACCTGTAAGACAACTTCTTTCAGGGATGGGGAACACAAGATTGTTTTGTCTTTTAGAGGCCAAATAAATCCTGAATTATCTCCTGAACAACAAATTTCAAAGTTTAAAAAAGAAGACTCAATGACAGAGCACTAACCAACATCTATTTTCATTTTGATCACACTTGCATTTAGTTACATTTACTATGTTTGAGGGTTGTGGGTTGACATGGCTGGCAAAAAAAGCCTCATCCATAAACAGGGTCACTCCCCATGGGACAGGGTAGAAAACTCAAAGTACAAGAGTGAGAAAACTTATGTGTTAAAATAGGCAGTGAAATCACTCACTAGTTACTGCTGCAGTCAAAAAAGATTCAGTGCAGGGCACTTGAGTTCATTTATTGCTGAATAACAAAAGCTAAACTTAAATACTTACTGAATTATTAAGAAACAAAATATTACACGTAAATATTAGGGAAAAACAACTTTCTCCTCAAAATACCTTTGCCAGGTCCAACTTCACTTTCAGGCTCACTTCACTTTAAACACCTTGGTTTACCTCCTCACTGTTTTTCCCTTTTTCATTCCAGTCCCCTCTCCTCACTCTTTGTTGCCACAAGTTCCACCCAGTCCCTTCAGCAAGGCAAAGACAGATGGTGTCAGTGCTTAGTGATTTCTCAGTTCAGGTAAATTAAAATACAAGCAGAAACTCTAAATAGAAGCTGCTCTTTTTTAAAAAAAGTAAATTTAAACTTCAGATTTATTGTGTGTGAGCTCTGAAACTGCCAAACAAATACAATAATTTTTATGAGAATTAAGCTGTCAGCAGATATTTTTTAGGTTTCTCTATTATACAGAACCTCTATTACAAAGAGCATATTAGCCCCAAAAATATTCTTTCTACACTCATTTGTGTAGGTAAAGTTGGAAGTCTAGCTTTTCTGTCACTCTCAAGACTTTCCCAAAAAATTAGGATGTTTCATCACTTAAACAAAATGTAATTGGCATGTAAACAATCCAAGAACTGTTTAAGTCATTTTCTACACTATCCTTCATGGAGATATTTCTTCTAATTGGGACACCTTCCTGTACAGCAATACCTTTAAACAGCATAACTTAAAGAAGTATTCAGAATGTGTCTTGGCTATGTTTGCTCCCTGCACACACTGACTGATGAAAGGTGGTCAATTTTCCTGTTGTGTTTTGCTTGCTTATTCTTCTCCAGCACTTAATGCAATTTTCAATCCTGTATTTTCCAGAACTGAGTCATTGCTGCTTGTGAAATTTTTAATCCCCTGATTGCTTTTGAGCATCTGGGTCCAAGAATATACTCTGAGGACACTTTAACTACATGTGTGCACTTAAACATGAAATCTGACCATGGAGAACACAAAGGACCCATGGTGATTTCTGACTGAAAAAATTAAGAAAAAGGGCAGCAAATTGCAGTTTACAGTAGCTTTAGTTGTCTTGCCTTGAACACAAGTAATGCTTTACAGCCATGTAGGAAGGCAGATCACAGATTGCTGTTTGTCCATTGCAGCCCTGGAGTCATGTTGGGTGAAGTCACTCATTATAATAATGAGGGATTTCAATTACTCTCATTGTGTAAGTATTATAACAGTAAGTAATGGAGAAATTTGATTATTTTTTGGACATCATTTGACAGTGATTCTTGGAGAAGGCATTCAGCAAATACACAAGAGCCAAAGCAATTTTTCATCATGTTCAGAGTAGCATGCAGGCTTTGCTCAAAAAAATACCAAGAACCACTTCACATGGCCATAACGTACACAAACTCAAGATGATTGATGATATTCCATTTTGGGCATTGATACTGCTATTTTTATCAAATCCACCATAATATTTAAGCAATTTTGCAAAAGGAGACATCTTTGGTTCCAATGCTGAACTCTTAATCTTGTCAAAATATTAGAGTAGAAATATTAAATATTCATAAATTCTTTGAAAATTCTTGAAAGTTTCCTATTTATTTAAGGAAAGATATGTAGTCACAGCATAGGACATTCAAGCACATTTCCAGAGTGCAAACAAGTACTGTTTTCATGAAGGGGAAAAATGGCCAGAAAACATAGCAGAGAGCAATCATCCTTGCCCACTACCAATGCACACAAGCTTTATTCCCTTGCTGCTTCATGACTAACAGGCAGTTTCAAGAGCACCAGTCCTTTTGCTCCAAAGTCGTTTAGTTTCAAGCAGTACAAGTGATTCACACTATTTTCTCTCTGCTTATCACTATATGCCTTTAAAACACACTGTGTGTTACTAAGAAGCCACTTGAATTGGCTCTTTAAGCCCTCCCTCCACTCACATTCAGAGGAGTGCTTTAGTTATGGCTCACATAGGTTCCCCTTATTTCAGGCTGATTTTTTATGGAGCTAGTGAAGCTTTTTGGCAGATCAACCCCTATGGAACACATCTCAAAAATATTGTTCACACAAGGTATAATACACTTTACTGATACAAACCTCATTAATTCAAAGCATTTTTCCCCCTATATTGATACTCTTGCACTAAATAATGTATCAATAAATTTTATGATAAGCGGAGGAATCAGCCCTGGCAAAAGATAATCTACAACCTGCTATCCAAAAGAAAAATCTCCTGACAAATTCAAGTAAACTATAAAGAAAATTGAATGCAGCCTCTTTGAAAGTAATTCCATAACCACTCTAACAAAACATGTCACTGTCTTGGTTGGATTCCAGATGGAAATTGTGGCAGAAATTATAATAATTTGTTAAAACAGTTACTTCCTATATCTACCAAAAATTAAATACGTGTTCTAATATTTATGTCCAGATTCTCTTGTGACATTCATTTTCACCTGTTTCTTTACACCATGCTCCAGAAGTAACCACCATAAAACCCACTGCTCATTAAGGAACCAGTTAAAAACTAATAGATAGAAATAGGAAAAAAAACCCAAAAAACTGAAGGAGAACAAAGTGTCATTCCCTAGGGCCTTGCTCCTTTAGTTTTAACTTTCTTTTTTTGTAAGCGTCCCATCAGTGACTGCCATTTGCCATTCAAATTTTACATAAATCATGTTTCAACTTCAATATATACAGCTGCATCAAGGTTATTCAAGATGTATTGTTTCAATGAAGCCACTGAAAATCACCTACAACAATAAACTAGAGTTTTATAGTAATCTAGAAACAGTTTTTTCCTTATTTTCAAAGCAGTTAATTCCCAGAAAGACCAAAAACTGAATAACCCCACTATCCTCTATGAAGATGATGACAATACTGTTTCTTTCTCTTTTAACAGTGAATTTCAAAGCTAAATATATTTTTAAAAGAACTGAGAAAAAGGAAGTAAATATCTGTTTCAAGTTTCTGTAGTCCTGCTCTCCATACACTTTCATTTTAATACATTAAGAATGCAAGAACTGCCTGAGGGTAGGTGATTCTTTTTTTCTATTTCCAGAGTCAATCATTTCAAGCATTACTTTGTGTTCTCTTTGAAACCAGTAGAAAATAATACTCACTATACAGAAAAGAGAAAATCCTTCTCTCAATTTTTTTTCTAATCAGATTTCTGTACAGGAAAGCCATTACAGTGCCCAGAATGTCTTGTCTGCAGGATTAACACAGACACACTGAGATAAGGAAATTAATTTAGGCTTTAGATATGTTGCCTTGTTATGGAAGAATGTCAACTAAAGATGAAAATCATTAAAGAGAAAATTATCTAAGAGTTTTAAAATAAATTTTATCTCAAGAAAAGTAATTCTAAAGGTTAGAATTTATCTCACAAAGTTGGATGTATGCACACAAACTAGTTTAGACTTGCTCAGAGTCAGAGCCAAAAAAATTAACCTTAGAAACCCAAAAATTGGGATCTTCTGTGACTATAGATCCTAAGAAGTCAGCTCAGAGATCAAATTCTGATCTAGAAACTAAACTGGAGTTACATTAATTCAAAATCCCAAATTGTCATAGGCATTTCTTCCTTTCATTTCTTTTCTACAGGCTTCAACTCAAAGTTGTTTATTCCACCGCCTGGATAACATATCCTTCAGATAACAACAGCCAGAAGGAGAAGCTCCAGCATTTCCACTTGGGGCACAATGACTAACATTCATATTAGAAGGGGTCAGTGGGAGTAGCAAAGCAAGTATTAATCATTAATGCTTACTATCTCCTATTCTATTTCAAATCAAAGATTTTAATCAAATGGCCTCAATTAACATGGTTCAATTCTAGCAGGTAAATACCTTAATCATCCTTCCATTTGTGACCCAAATAAAACTACAGAAGTCTTAAGGTACTTGAAGGAGTTCTTCCCTTAAATTAGTAATCTCTTTAGCAGATCTTCAAATCACTAATAGACAAATAAGAGTATGTTCACAGTGGAATATGAGCTGTGGGATTTCTAAATACGGCAAATTCTTTACTTTAACAACAACAAAAAATAAAAGGAAGAATATTATGATATAAAATATGGGAGATGGCTTATTAATTTTAACCAAAGTTCTCTAGATTTTTTTTTAGAGAATTAATCTCCAAGTGTCAATCTCCCATACTCCACAACTCTTACATGAACCATCTCTATTTTCAAAAAACCTCTTTTTTTAAAATTATAGATACATTTATACACATATTACACTGCTGAAGGTATTGATTATGGAACATTTTTAGTAGTAACTAGTATTTAAGGTCAAAGCACTCTAATTTGATCTGGGCCTATTCTTAGTTTGAAGAACCCCTCACTTACAATAACAAGACTCAAACATCTTCTAACAGATAAATCTCACTTCAACTGAAGTTTATTTAAAATCTAATGCATAAATGTTGTTACCCAGGAAAACACAATGTTTTTACATACTTTTTAAATTATCATGAGACAAAATATCCAATAAAGACACATGCATTGCTATGCACCAGCAGAAACTCATCAGACTATATGCTGAACATTTACCTAGTCTTTCTTCTTCCTTTGTGACTTTAAGACAGGCAAAGCTCACTTCATTCTCCGTGTTGACGCATCAGACAAAATAATGCTGTTATAACTGATCTCTTCTCAGTTGTCTTCCATCAGTGATTATTTTGAGCTATTACGTACACAGTTCCAAAGGGCTTCATTCATCAAATTACAGAGTTAAAAAAAGCATGCTTAATTCTAGCCTAAAGCACAGACTGTGGACATATCAAGTCCCAGCATAAAACACACATGATAAATTTGGCAAAGAAAAAACATTAGATTGAACCTTGATTTGTATTTGAACCTTAACATTTTAACATTCTTACAGAAGAGATTTATCTAGGGAAAAGAAAAAAGCTAAACCACAGTATTATTAGTGACAGACAGAAAACTACACACATTGTAATGTAGTGGCAAAGAAATCTATGTGGTTGTCAGAGCAGACCAACAAGTACAACTCGTCAGTGTCCTGAGGCACTGCAATTATAGAATATTAACACAGGAAAATTATTTTCTTTTACTGAGTTCTTTATAGCAACAAACCAAACAAACCACCACAATAATACAAAAGAAGCAAAAAATTAAACACCTCATCCAAAAAAAAAAAAAAAAAAGGTAGAGAATTTTAAATTCCCAGGTAGCTGAAAGACCATGCAGCAAGGGAGAAATGATCTGCTTAAGCAAGACTAGGGGGCTAATAATAGAAGCAGTATTTAGATGTAAAGAAAAGAAGTAGTTAGAATACTGCTTTTTTTGATGTGTCTCTGTGCTTGGTGGTGCAAGGTAGTAGCGTGTTACTTCCAAAGCATTTGAGAAGCAAAAATTGTCAAAAACAATGGTCACAGCACAAAGATTTCTGTGTTCTTTACTGTATCTGCAACACCCAATCTGCTCCTTCTCACCTTGGAAGAAGCTGGGTGGGAGTTCTAGCTAAGAAATGACAGAAGACATTCCAGTACCTCATCTAAAATTCTCTCAGCATCACATGAAGAATAACCTATGTGGTCAGTAAGGCTTACCAATTTAAATAACATTTTTACAAGATCAGACACTGTTTTACAGAAACATGCAGTAGTATGTCTGAATTACATCATCACTAAAAATCCAAGATGAATATGACAATCATCTGGAAATATGAGGATACCTATTCTCTGTTCATTATACAAATACTACCCCTACTTTTATTCATAAAACATTTTATCTGTGTCACCACTGTTAGATTCTGCACACATTTTAACACAGCTCTCATTTCTAAGCATTTATACCTAGATAACATTGCTGAAATAATACAATAGCAGCTGCAAGGCCAGGTTACTACAGAGCTCTTCATAATTCCAAGTTTAGTACTTCAAATTTATATTATGAGCTGCACACCCTTCGTAGTAGAAAGTCTTACAGTTTCTTTTGTAGCATATGTGCCCTGCTCCAAAGTAAATCACACCTATTTTAGATTTTCCCACCAATAAGAGGAAGGGCCTATTTTGTACTTGAGTGTCTTATTGCAGAACCCTTCAACCCTTTCCATTTACTTCCATGGAAATATGTAAAGTTACTGATTGTTGAGTCATCTCTTGTTAAGTCAATTGCTCACAGGTCAAAGAAACAGTAATAAATCTACTCACAAGTATGGAAGATAAACTGGGGTTAGATGGTGTCTAGTGAATTTACTACTTCTATTTGCTTAAAGAAAAAGCAGAACTTTCACCTTAACAGTGGGTAAAGAAGAAATGCAGTTTAAGGGCAAATATTTGTTAAAAGAAAGTGCAGAGCAAAACATTAAAACAATAATATAGATCAAACTAGCAAGCATTTGGAACATGTATGTATTACAAGTTCATTGATATAAAAGTTCAGCCTTTTCACTGGTAGTTTTGAAGGAATTTCCACAGACCTGCTCTCATCCTGCAGCTCATATCCATGCTACAAACTAAAGACAAAGCTCCTGATGTGACTTGATAGTGTGTCCAGAACCAGGGCTGAAATTTGTGCTGACAAACAACGAAGCAATAGTTAAAAGGTTGTGATGTTAATGCTGCACTTTTAATTGTGAATCCTCTAGACTTTCCTCTTATTTAACCAAAACCATTCCTGGCTTTGAGAACAAAAAAGAGTCTTAAGAAAACAATTATTTTAAATTTTATATTCTAATCATTGGATGATTTTTGAACCACTGAAATAATGATTTCTAGGCTTGAGAGAGCACCTTTTTAAACTATTTTCAAAAGCATGATATCAAATACAGCTCCTAAGACTTGTACGTGTCCTGCATTTAAAAAAAAAACCATAAATATCCCCCCTACCTTGACACTGTACTGGGAGAAACATTGCTAAATTTTAGGGCAAAATAGAAAAAAACCCCAAACTTCTCATAAACTCTTGGAATAAAACATAGCAGCAAGGGAATTAAAATTAACTGAAAACCAGTATTACAACTGTGTACAACTACTGAGTAAAGACACAGCTGAAAAAATCATGAACTACAGTGCTGAGAGGTTTTTCCCCCTCTTCTTTGTGCTCCAGTATGGTAGAATCCATCACTGTTGTAATACAGAAGTATAGGAAGTTAGGATCAAACAAAAAATTTATCAAATGAAAAACTGTCTGAGCCTCATTAACACTTAATAATGGTGCAAAAAACTCATGTCATCAGTGCAAATTAAGGAAAAAATAAGGAAAATATGACTGAGATGGATTAAATTAGTTTTTTAATCAGGCTATACAAAGTTTAAGAGACTGGATAATTACCTAAGAAGGACAGCAGAAATTATATAAATTCATAGCCTCTTTATTATGGGGCTAGCACAAACAAGCACAAGGCCCAGGAAAGTGACAGCAGGGAAAAGTTCATCAAATCAAGAGTCAGAAATTCATTGCTAGAAGGAAGCACACAAACACTTGTGCTGCTACCACACTCGCACTCAGTAGTTGTAAGGGGAAGAGGACAGTTCAGATCTGCTCCCAGATGCACTTTCTGAGAGATCACTCCCTACTTTTCCTCAAAAGATCCTTCTGCTCCAATGTGGCATGAGTATTTTATGCCAAAGTAAAACATAAATGCCATTATAGAGCGAGGAACATGGAACTGTTATGTGTTGCTAACCACAACACATGTAGCTGTTTGCTCGTCCTATTCTTTGCTTGGTTAAAATTTCTAAAGATTTTCCAGGAAAAGTGAATATACAACAAAGAACATAATTGCCTTTAGTACATTTTCTGAAGTTTGGCTGTGAAGACTGGAAGCATGTTCCTCCATAAATTCAGTACAGATAAAAAGTTTACAAAAGAACCATTTATCTACTTAAAAATGTTAGCTAAAGTTGTTAGACATTCTTAAAAGATGCAGACTAATCTTAATGGCTTGATCAATCATTTCAGCTTTAACACATACAAATTCAAGTTACAGACATCTTTATCATTTGCGTAATTTGCTTAAGATATTTTAAGTCTTTGGCCAAAATTGTCTTAAGTCAGTTCATACCAGCAAATGTGGAAAGTACCTTCACCATCAATTCATGCTGAGACATAATAGCTTAAAAAATTGTGTGAAACATGGGAAGTTAATAATTTAGAAGAGTATTCAGAGATTATGTTTTTTATATCTAAAATACTCTAAATTCAAGAGAACAAATAAAAATGACCTGGACTACTTACACTGAGAACAATCAATAATCAAAATTAGTCAAGTCAAATATACATACAGAAAACCACAGTTATCAGAAAGGAGTGATAAATCAGTCAGAATTTTTCCTTAGTTCTATCAAAACTAGTGGTTTTATTTTTAATTAAAAAAAATAAAATAACATTAAAAAATACAAACAACTATGGTATAAGTTTGCCATATATTAGCCATTCAAATCTGACCAGAAATCAATATACAAACAATCTGGTTTGGGCAAATAATATTTGGTAACAAATACTAGTTTGGAGCAAGCAAAGAGAAATATGTATTACTTGAAAGGATCAAAGAGAGCATTATTGGGACCTAAAATATTTTACCTGCATAGTCATAAATGCCTGACCACAGGAGGTCCTTAGGAATTACATTGGGATACTTTGGCCTAAAAAATTTGATTTGCAAACATATTTTTTCTTTTGAATCTTGCCCATAATATATAGGTCTTTAACAACTTTCTTCTAAATAAAACCTTCTAATATCTACCAATTTCCTTTACCTCATCTTGTATTTTCCTTTTGTCATCTTTCATACTCTACAGTATGAAAGCAAGAGAGTAATGACCACCAGATAGACATTTAGACCTACTTACATTTCACTCATTGACAGGATTCAATCAAAAAGACCATAAATATTTTGAGTTGGAACGGACTCAAAGAGATCACTGAACCCAATTACCTGCTCCTTGCAGGACTTCCTAAACTCTGATAAAAAAACAACATTCCAAGTAGCCAGTATAAGTAAGGGCAGTAGCAGGAATAATCATCTCTGCATGAATCCAAAACCAATCCAGAAACAAAAGCTTTAACTTACACACAACATAGCTTTCACAAGAAATACCTAGACATAAACTATCTCCACCACTTTGTTGGCTGAAATAGAGACCACATTCTGAGAATTTTTTTAAAGGCTGCTCATGGGATAGACTTAAAATATCAACAACCTTAGTAATAAACTGACTGTTTCTCATGGGACAGACTTTAAATATCAGCACCCTCAGAACAAATGAACTTCATATATAAGCTAGAAAACCTGTTTGGCTGAGTGTCAATATTTACTTTTCAAAACCTAATTGCTAAGATAAACTCCCCAGACATCTCTTTCAACATGTGTCAATCATCAGTAATTTCAGAACACAAAGAACCCCAAAACCTTTTCTGACTGCTATACTGGTTGAAGAAAAGTAGGCTTTTACTGAGTAGTGGCTTCCTTTCTACTTAATATTTTCAAAATTGAGGCAGAAGACATTTAATGAACAAAACTAAATTTCAAAGTGTTCACAAATTACACATGTGCTGTCTTGAAAGGTATTAAATTCTATGAAAACAATGTTTCACCACTGCATGCTCCCTTTTACTGTAATATATTAGCACTTTGCAGCCAGAGAAGAGTGTTGTTACACAATATGGTGTTAGGAGATACCTGAGTGCCTAATTAGGAGATTTGATAAATACACAATGTAAAATTTCAGAAACAATATTCTAAAACCTTCAAACCAGATTTCTCCCTTGAACGTGTAGCAGAAATTCTGGGTTTCAATCTAGAAATAAATTTACTATCACAAACAAAACAGTTACAGTTGCTCATATTCATGCTTTCAAATAGGTACAAATCATACTTTTCCATTGGAAATGTTTACAGAGGGGAAAAAAGAAATAGGTGGCTAGCACTGTAAATTACAACGCTGAATAGCAAATAATTACAGCAGACATTTGGAAAACCACCAATGTTTGAGAGATTTTCAGTTGTTGGCTAAACAACTGCAAGCATCTTTGCCAAAACCAGAATAAAACGTCTAATCAGAAGTGACTCTTGCATAGAGAAAATAACTTATTCACTAATCTATTTAAAGAAGAAAGTTTAACCAATTATAGAACACACTGTGACTGCATCGATTCAGTTGCACAACTCAGTTTTCAACTCCAATCTCATTCAGAGTTTACAAGCTCAATTCCATGCTTTAGCAAGTAGAAAACCTCTTCCTCCAGTGAGTTGCCAAAACCGAGTTCTAGAAATTAAAGTGTATACTAGGCAAGAAATTCTGTGCCATTCAACTGCATATCTCTTCAACATTTTTCCTAGGGAAATACATGGGTTACAAGGTTATTAGTCAACAACTGAGACATGTCCAACTATATTTAAACATTAAGAGACTCAATTCTATCTCTAAATTAATTTTTGCATTTTGTTAAATACTATCTCTTCCCATGAAAAACTCACCATGAGTGAGCCACTGAGAACAGCACAAACATATAGAAAAGTTCATTTATATGTGGATTAATAGGAAATTTCATGAAAATACAGTAAAGGTATCATTGTATAGGAAAAAAATGACAATCACCTAACCGTGTGGATACAGGTGAGCTTTATATACACACACAGACACAGAGACACACATACACACACACATATATATATATATATGTATATAAAACACAATAGCTGTTCAGCTGTTCCAATGGCCTTGGAGCAAAGAATGTTTTAGGAATATCCTCTGAGGGAAAATTACTAGTCTGTCAGCAAAGCAGAAACTATGTCAGAGAATTTATAGAAATGTACGAAATTCGAGTGAACGTGTGAGAAACAAGGAACCCTTCAAACATGACTGCTTAAGGATGTATAAAAGATGGTCAAGGTAAAATAGGTAATCCTATGACAGCTAAGATTAAATGACAGTTATATGAGACATGTCATCCTAATAAAATTGCCATATACAGAGAAATATAAGTCATTTTTAAAAATATGAGTATCTACAGTTCAAATACATGTCTTGGATATACATTAAAATCTAATTTGAACTCAAGATCTTTCCAGAACATATAAAAGCTGAAGATGCTCTAAATCCTCAAAGCAGAAATCAACAGCTTTCTGAGATCAAATTCAGTGCATGCACGTTAAAACTCTGGTCCCAAAGCTAAAGAAAATTGCTTTAGAGCACATACATATAGGCGGCTTTGCACTATTTCAAGAGAGCACAAAGGCAGCACTAAAAGTAAAGCATTTTGCTTCAATTTATAATATATCTCACTAAATGTAAATTTTTGTGCCAAAAAACATTCAAGTTAATTTATCATCAAATGCATGGCAAAACTGTTTTTCCATTTGAAGAAAGAAAACAAAGACCAGACAACATAATTTCCACTAACCTTCAGGATCAAGGAGTTTCTCTATTCCCAGGTGCTGCCTGGCTATGGTGAATGCATGGTCTAATCGTTGTACAGGTGACTGCTGAGAAGCAACAGCATTCCAATCAAATAGGTCTGGTCTAAAGCAAAAAAAAAAAAAAAAAAAAGAAAAAGTTTCTTATTTTTTAGTCCTACATTTACTCATGTATTTCTAAAGCTAAGCATCAGCATCAACTTTTTTCTTCTCATAATGAATATTCGTGTTAATTGGCCCTGGGACTAACGAAGCTCAGTTTCTAATGGGTTTGCATTCTGTTCTCCTCCATGTCCACCACAATCACATTGTCCATATTTATTATTCATTACCACACCAAACAACCTATAATGTCACATCCCTGAATCACTTCTCTCTCCCCCACAGCACTGGGCTCCAGTCACTGCCCACAATGCCTGCAGCACACTGGCTCCTTCATTCCAGTCCCAAAGAGTGCTTGGGTGGGAAAGATCAGGTGTCGTGGCCATGCAATTGGGACTGGCATTTGGCAGGACAAGCAGGACAGAACTGCTGAGGCCGTCTGCAGGCCTTCCTCCTCTCCTCAGCTACCAGTTTTTCACTTCAATTCATATTTCTAAGAGTGCAATTCATATTTCTAAGAGATTACCAGCCAACTGTTACAACAGATTAAAATCAGTCAGCAGGTTAAAAAAGTCATAGAATCATAGAAACATTTAGATTGAGAAACACCTTTAAAAACATAGAGTTCAACTCTTACCCTAACACTGCCAAGTTACAATTTATATGTTCTTACAGGAAAAGACAGAATGACCAAAACTGAATTGTAGCTCAGATGCAGTCTGGGACCTTGTATTAGCAGCTGCACAATTTGCAGTATAAATAATGTTTGTACAGCACAATCTTTGGCTTTTCATCTAAGAGTTATCCATTAGGAAATCAGAATTTGTTATCAGGCTCTCTGGAGAAATAAAGTTTAATGAATTACCCTGTGACTACTATGCAAGTAATATGAAGAAAAACAACCATGGTATTTGTGACTTCAATACAGTGTTCTAAATCAGGGAACATTTAAATGTATCATTTCAATTACTGATAAATCAAGCACATTATTCACACAATTTAAATTTTGCAATTAATGACATATTTACTCACATTTATATTAATTTTAGTAGTTAATTTTAAATAGTATCCTGAGTTATATTAAATGGAAAAATGTTCACTACATCATATTGTAATAATGTCAGTAAAGAAAAATACTCCCTTTACCTAGTAGGTAATCTCTAGGTATGTACCTTTGCTAAGTTTTTCTGAGGGGACTGATTTACATAGTAACAACTAAATTATTCCAAGTTATTTTGCTCCTTTCTGCATAGATGCTTAGATATTAGAGTTTTCTCCCTCCCATATGCAGAATAAGTCCAAAATACTAATAATTTTTTATTTAACATTAAATCTGGCTGGGGATAGGGTGGAGAATAGAGAGGAGACTTGGGTAGTTATCTCTGGGTTTACCCATGGATAGATTGACTCTGATCCTACGGACTGGTGTGTCTACTAAAACACAGGAATGCAAAACACACACCATGTGTACATAACTGGTAAAAGATATTTTTGGGCATTCTCCTTTAGCTGGGGCTGGAGTTACCATTGCTCATATCAGTCTACACAATACTGTGTTTTCAATTTACAGATAAGTAGTGTTCAGAGCAAACCAGGTATTACTGAAGTGTGATCACACAAAATCAAGACTGTCTCTTTTTCCCTTCACTCTACCTTCCCCAAACCAGTGGGGGATGGATGGGCAAGAAACTTGGGACAGGTGACCCAAATCAGCAAAAGGGATACCCCATGCCACATAACTTGCTCAGCAAAGCTAGCTGGGAAAAAGAAGGGAATGAGGTTGGGGGGGTGTTTGTCAGGGAAGGTGTCTCCTGCTTGAAGAGTGGCTGGGTACCAGTTATACTGCCTTTGCATCACTTGTTTTTCTATTCTTACCTCCATGTATAAAAGAGTCTCTATTTTGATTCAACAGTTTTCTAGCTTTCATTTTTCCTATTCTCTTCCCTTTCCTGGGGGCAACAGGGGGTGAAGCAATCAAGTGGCTGTTGGGTGCTCAGCTGCTGGCTGGGGTCAAGCCACCACACCCCTACACCTTATTCTGCAAGCACAAGGATATTACCCAAATTCTTATTCTCTCCAAATTTAACACAAGGCATGGGATGCATAAGCTCATACAGCAAATGTAGCTAAGAGAACACTGTAGTAAGCACAAAGCTGGCTATTATGACTGCTGCCTTAAAATGCTTTGGCAAAATTACATAAGGACTACACAGACCAGAGCATAAAACGTTTATTTGGTAAGAAAAGCCTTTAGGACAAGGAGAGTAGAGAGTCCAAGGGACTACCTTCCCCTCAAATTTTTCTTTTTTCCTTTTTATTTTTCTGTTTTAATTTAGCTAAAAGTTCTAAGCACACCTGCAATATTGAGAGCAGCACATTATGGTCACATGATCATTTTTTGTTTGGTGATACAATATTTTATATATGGGAACATACTTTTAATCAGTCAGGACTCCACTGGGAAAGAACACGAATATTTACAATTGCTCCTGCAGGAATGCCACAATATTGCCTTACCCCTCCTGAGAAAACCTCTGTCATCATTAATAATATCTTGGATAGTCAATTTCATCCAACTTTTCAGTTGTATAATCCAGGAGGGGATTTTCAAGTTAACCTACCAAGATAGTCTAAAGTTATTATAATGACTACATCTCTAGAGGTAGGACTCTCAATATAAGACACACAGAGATTTTGTTAGCTTGTTTTTGTGGTTTTTATTGTTTTGTTTGTTTTGTTTTTTTTTTTAAACCGAGCACTCCAGCAATCCCAAGAGTTTGAAACAAAATCACATCTTAACACCTGGGTTAAATTTACAAGCTGCCTGTGTACTGATCATGCAGCATCTCTCTCCACTCATTACAGATGGCAAAAATTTGAACCCTCTGAGACATAGTCAGAAGAGAATTTGTAAGATCTAGTATGTCACTGTCAGATTTCTTATCCATTTCTTAGTATTGTGCATAAAGCAGACAGCACAGATTCCAAGACAATTTACAAGCATATGGCCACCTACTGCAACTCACTTCTTATAGGCACTTAATTTAATTAAAATAAACATTAATTCAAAAAGCTCTCTACTCCAACAGCAATTTAACTTTCCAGATTTTCACTTTGCTGAAAGATTATGTTGCCATACACATTTCAGTAGCTCTATCACTACAATAACAGTGTCATAATGTCAGGGTGAAGCAGCAGCTTCTCAGTGCTATGTGTCAGGATATTTCATTGGGTATATTTACGTGGTAAGGCTGCCATGTGTGATTGTGGGAAATATTAGAGCCTAGATGAATAATAATTGGAGTAAGGGGAAAATAGCTTTTTAAAATCCACAAAAAACACTAAAACTGATTTTAAAATTAAAACTGTTATTAGCTTTCAAAGGAGTTTTAAATACAGGAGTGAGAAGGTATAAAATTTTAAAGGAAAGATATGAAATGGAATACTGATTCTCTGCCTTCATTTGTCCTCTCCATATTGTTCAAATAAAACCAAGGGAGATAGAATTTATTCTCATATTTGCAGCGTGGGTCTTGCCTGAAAGAGAGGAAACCCATGGAACAATAACTAGCATTTCTCACTTTTCTTCCTGAACAATATAACCATGCACATTTTCAAAGAACTTAGAATTAAGTACAACATGCTGAACTTTATCACTGATCAGCTCAAACAGCACTGGTCTTAGATTAATTTATGACAAGACCATGGAGAGCCAAAATTGAAAAGATTGATGGCTTCAATGGAGAAGTTTGCATTGTAAAAATCAAACTTTCTATTGAACATAGAGTAACTTTTTTACCAACAGTTCTTTCCTATCACTAGCAGAAATACAAACAAGAAAAACAAAAAAAAAAAAAAGGGGAAAACAAACCTGATTTTTTTGAAAACATATTTCCAAGAAAAGTGAAGTAAAAAAAAAAAAGACTCCCTACATCCACTCTAACCCCCAATTACATAACTTACAACAGAACTAGTTCAAGCAGAGTGAGAAAATTTATACTGTGTATAGTATATTATATACTATGGACAAATAAATCTTGACAGACCTTTATGCAGAAATTAAAGTCATGGATAAGACAAGCCACAGTTTGTGATTATTGCAGACAGAAAATAGTCATAGTTAGACCATAAATTGTGCCATCTCTATTTCAAAAGTAAAGTTGTGTGTTTGTTGCTTTACCTGTTTACCCAAGAAAATCTAGTATGTTTTCACAACTCTCAAAACTGAAAAACATCAGGAGAGAGTAACTGATACACAACCTAGTGATTTGCTAAAGAAATAAAAAATTGTTATTTTCATACCTCTTCATCCCAAGCAAATTGTTTTTGCTTTTACTTTTCCTGTAAACTACTGAAGATCTTTTTTTTTTTTTCTTTTTTTTGCTTCTGTCCAGGACCTCTTTCTGTTGTCATTTTCTTTCCCTTCTCACTCTAGCACCCTGAAGCAGAAACAGCTGCACTGAAGTGCTCATTTGTAAGGCAGTCACCTGGCCTAAGTTCAAGCATTTCAAAGAAGCAAGGAGGAAGATAATGAAAGCCACCTGTTCCCGCTTCAAAATCCTGATTACAGGACTAGGGGAGAAAAGAAAAAGAACCCCAACAGAGTCAGAGGAAATAGGTAAAGCTTTCTCTGATATCCACCTAGAGGAATAGATTAAAAGAAGTAAATGGGGAGAGGTCTTTGTGATCTGGAGCCTGAAAAGGGAGAGTTTCAACTGTGGAAGGACTGACCTTTCTTCATCAGCAAAATATTTTAGTTTCTGTATATTCCTAAGGTTATGATGCCACTCCACAGCTGTTGCCTTGTTCTTGCAGTTCAATGCAGAACATCCCATTCAAGAGATCGTGTGCCAAGCTTATATCCTGAAAATTCACCCTCTGGGCTCACTTATATCCCCTTGGAGATTTGCCAGGTGACCTGTGTTCCACTGCTTCTTGCACTCAGTATTGAAAGCAATTGCTAAAGAGCCAAAATGTCCATGGAGACATGGTGATTACAGAGATGGGAAAATCTACCTAAAGTAACCCCTTAATAAAATGACAGAGAAATAGCATTAGAAAAATCTGATCCAGTCAAAATAGTAAGCTGAAAGCTAGGGATTGGTGGGATAGAAGACTATGAGAAATAAAGCTTTCCACTGCAAATAAAGCTTCCCACTCTCACAGCATACTTTGTGGTCAGTGCTTCATGATAGTCTCTTACTTTATCTCAATCCCTTTAAGGATGTACTTAGAAAATCCATCCAGACGCAGATTTTACATTACTATCTGAACCTCTTAAAAAAAAAAAAAAAAGAAAAAACAACTACAAACCAAAGCATAAAGCCACCTGTTCATCACTGAAAACATTATATAAGAGAAATGAAAATAAGACCACCCATAAAGGAAAGGGATTTGTTTGAAAAATAAATAGATTTAATGCTACCACAAAATCTACCCTCACTTTAAGAGAGCCTAAATATTATGGAAAAAACCTTGGGTAGCATCGCTCTTTCAGTGTTGGAGAGATTTTTGATGTTTGGAATTTTCTGTAGGGTTTTGGAGGTTTTTTGGTTTGTTCTTGGTTTAGTTTTTTTAGAAGTCTAGGAATAGAGCTAAAATTGGGAAAAAGTGCACACACTAGGCACCAGGTTCACTGTATGAATTAAATATCATACCTGATCTTCAAACTATAGCTATCCTTCCTTGTGACTAACTCTGCTTCCATTCCTGCCAGAGGAGGAATAAAGTCAGAGGATGAAAAAGAAAAAAAAGAAGAGAGCATCTGGAAAAAGCTTTATGGAGAACAAGGAAATAGACAAGAAAGAAACGGAACAGGAGAACTCGAGAAATAGGGAATTCTGACCAAAAAAACATAGAAACTGGAAAAATTGAACAGGGAAAACAGAGGAGCTAAATTCAGAGGTGTTTGTCATCAGAGTGTTTGTCATTCTCTGTAAGTAAATAACAAACAATTTATAAAGCATAGGATGTGTGAGACACCAGGTTTCTCTGAGAATTCATGTAAATCACTCTTGGACAACTTTTCTTCAGTGTATATTAAAACTGTCTTCTTTAGGCACTAAATCCAAGACACTCTGACACCCAAGTCTCTAAAGTACCTGCGTCTTAGAGTGACTGAATTGGGCTCCTTAGAGAAGGTTTTTATTATTGTAGGATACAGTTAGGAGATCCTGAGCACGGAAGGTCTTAGTGTACCTATTTAATTTATTCCATCTGGAATCTTGAAGGACAATTCAGTGTTCCCACACATTAAACATGAAATGCAAAGTCAAAAAAAATCAAACATCATTGGTTCATCTTAAAAATTACTGCATCAGGACTTTGGAGGAATTGAGGAAATGAAACCCTTGCAGAGAACTTGGTGATTTAAGTCCAGAAGATGACTGGTGTGTCTTGGAGACTTGCCTCCAGGAATCTGACTGAACACTTGCCATTTCCCAGATAAGTGCAGTAACTACTGGGCAAGAGACAAGGCTTCTGTGGAGTAATTCTTCACTTCTATTGAAAATAGGCTCACTGTGCAGAAAGCTGTGCAAGATTTATGGCAGCAGACAGAAGAAGAGTAAAAGCAGGCTTAAGTTTTGCAGCCCTGAATTACAAAACCTGAATAAAGCGCATAAATTCCAGTAAGCAGGAAATTAATGTTCATCTGGTGAACTTTGTACTGAACTGAACACAGCAGTGCATAAAATCTGACACAGGACACAGAAATTTGTCTAGACAATCCCAGTCTGGTTTACTGGCAACTGCACTCCCCAGCCAGGGACGGATGCTGAATAAATTCCTCTGTTCAGACTTCTGAATAAATTCCCACAGAGAAGGACAAAAAGGAATTTCTGAGTACTGATTTCAGACACCAGATATTACATGGTCCTGCAGAGCATGCAATCTGAATATCTGAGTACCAGATACCCTAATCAGGGAACAGACACCTGATATTGTTTCTAGGTGGAAAGACATTGTGGAAAGATGACTGGGGGTAAAATCAGAGGAAATTGAGAAGTTATATTCACATCCTAAGAGAGGTTACATTGGTATGGAAATTTTGGGGAAAAATACAGTTGTGGCTCCCTAGATGGCATGTGTTTGGTGTGTTTGAAACCTGATCTGGGATGATTCCCCACACAGTGGGATCGTTTGTCAGTGTTTCCCATTGTCTTGGGATTTCAGAACCCTCCTCACCATCTTGCCTTTATTCCCAGCTGCCACGTGCAGCAGCATGTGGAAACTGTCATCATCTTGTCTTTGGTTGGGGAAGCCACATGTACGTGACCTGCAGGGAGCATCTGTCATCTTCTTGTCCCAGCTTCCATGGGGAGCTAAGTCAAGGGGGTTACCATCTTTTTGTGAGAAAAACACCCGCTCTTTCTGTATACTTTTTGTTTTCATTATTGCTGTCATTGCAGTGCAGTTCTTATTCCACTGCTGTTTGCTTTGAATAAATTGTGATCCCAACCCAAAGTCTGTTTTTGTTCCTCCCTTGCCAGAAGGGGCAGAGGGAAGGGAGAGGCTAATTTGGAGTTTAATTTCTGGATGGTATTTAAACCACTGCACAGTTAAATAGTTCAACTGCCTAATAACTTGCGCGGTCAGTGGCCTTGCAGGACAGTCCCCTTTAAGAGACAAGTATATACTTAAGGCATCAGTAGTAGGAGAAAAAGGTTGGGATGTTTATCACATTGGGAAAAGCAATCCTGCTTTAGAAGCAGCAGTGGCAAGAACTGGGTTTTTTAGATATATTGACTTGCACATCTTCTTTAAGCCATGTACACAGAACCTCCAGAGAACTCGGAATCCCTAGAGGTACAGTTTTATACAGCATAGACTAGAAGAAGGCAACTTCTGAGAGAGGCTAAAAACTCAAATCAGCTGGTGGAATAACATGAAATGTTTTGAAAACAAAGGCCACCTTCTCTGTGTCTTTGTGAGGCAAATCCATATTTTCAATTCAACAGCTATTAGAGGCTGTCAACAAACACCAAATTTTCCTCCTCTAAGTACCCACAGGAAAATCTCATTTTCCCTCTGGAACAACCTCAAAGGCTTAGTTTTGGATACTCCTTGCTCTTCTCAAAAGTTTCCAAGCCTGTACTCCTTGAGACTATCTTCTTGGTATACAAACTGAGATTCCAGAAAAAGGAGCTGAGCTGTGCATATTTGGTTGTGCTGTGAAAAGCTCTCCCTCCACGAGAGGGTTTTGTGGGACACAAAACGCAGCACCCAGGTCAAAGCAAACAGTCAATCATTTAAAAGAATGCTGAACCACCCACAGAGGAAGCAGCTAAACCCCCCACACAACAAACAGACCATCCTCAAGCCCTGTATGAGCTCACTGAAAGAGAGAAAAGCTGCTTTTCCCACCTGTGGCTGTGGAGGAGGGCGTTGAAAGCCAATCCATCAGACCAGCTCGTGGTGAAATTGGTAACGTTGACCTGCGGGTAATTGCGAGTCGATTGACGCACCCAGCTCAGCAGAATCATCTCACTGTTCGTCTGCTGTAGCCCAGCCATGATGTTTTTCATTACATCTTTGACCTGCAATAAAAGACAGAATTTGATAAATGATTGAGCTTATTAAAAGCTGACTGTTTCTTCTCTTGAAATGAAAAACCTTCAGGTAAATAAATTTCAACCCTAAAGAAAAACTGCTAGGTAATTAAAGACCATACTTGTTTTCACAATGTAAAGACAGCAATCAATTCTGAATGCTTAAAGACAACAGCTACTAACATGCATGAATTCATTCATCCCTGCGCCATGGCTGAAGCAGGGACAGAGAAATCACATTTCTTAGCATCATTTGTGGTCACAGAGTCCTTTCAAACTACATATTTCTCCTTGTGGTTTTCTTTGATCTGGAAATACATCCTTAGTTAATATTACAGCAAAAGTTGATAAGATGATGAATAGCACAAACAGTAGATCATGGTTTTGACTTAAAGGTGCAAAATATATTTGCATACAGGCACTTGGATGAAAAGTCAGTTTCATTGCATGCATTAAAGAGTATTGCATATGTTTCAATTCTATTATTTTAATGAAGTTAATATTCCTTTTTCACTAAAGAGAGTTTACCAATCTACAGTTATTATTTTATAAAAAGCCTAAAGGCTTTTATAAATATTATCCTGGAGTTTGACATAATGCAGTAGATTTTTTATTTTCTATCAATTTCTCTACTAGTAAAAGAGCATATAAAGCTTCTATTAAGAAATATTTTCCTGTAAAGTAGCACCTTTTAAATCATTTCTTTCCCCATATATCTTTTAAAATAGCAGCACTTCTAAATTATTCCCTAAGATATAATTTAACTATAAAGTTGCTTATTGCTGCTTATTCACTTAGGGAATATTGCATTTCATTATAATTTTCCCCTTGAATTGCTCTTCTGCCAGTATCAGTCAGTCAAAGAACAACTTTCATGGCAGAATCTACTTTAAGATAAAGTGTGGACCACTTTGAAACTGTAAAAATTATAAGATAATATGCAGAAGCTGTAATCTGAAAGAACAGTCAACAAAAACAATGACAATAATTACTGTGACATTGCTGAAAAAACAGAGATAACCTTTTATTGTTGAGTACAATAAATTGCCCACTAGTTTCACAGTAATTAATTCAATCATTTGATTTTGTGAAGATATGAATTCCTGGAATAACACCTCGGGTTTGCATCTCAGATGCATACTGACCAGAGTATTAGTGCCCCTAATTTTCCTTTTGAGACTTAGGTGTAAACTTTACATTCTATGTGATTAATTTCTAAGATAGAAGCAGAAATTTATCCTCTGCATTTCATGGGATATGTTCCTGACTTCAGTCCTAGATTTTAATTTGCACCAATTAAAATTAATATAAAGTCTTTCAGATAAGACTAGAAGTTTTTATATTTGTCTCCATTTTTACATCAGGAGACAGAAAATAAAGTGTAAGAAAATTAGGAAATATACTCTTTATTTTTGCTTCATATGTCTGAGTGGATGTTTTGCAGTTCTTGACATTTTTAACATCTTTGCTTTTGAGAGATGCCAAAGTTGATTTACATAATGTAGCAAGAAGATGAGATTTGGCCTCTGTATTCCCAGGCACCTTCCCTGCTATAAAAATACAGAATCTTGGTTTTTTCAATAATCTGGATGCTGAAAAAGAAAAAAACTTTTGCAATTAGCATCTGCTGCCCCAAACATAAACAATAAGAAAGACTATAAAACACTAAAGTTAAGGAGATTTGTCCAAGCTAAGATTTCATTGTTCATTGGTCATTTTGTTTTTTATCATATGCTTATATTTAAAAATTCAGATTTTTCTGGATTTTATAAGAAAACTCCAACTTTTGAACAATACAACACACATTTGCATTAAAGAATAGCTGAATGAACACAGGAACACCATATTTATAAATAGAAGAGTTCATAACACAGAATGGATTATGTGTTTGAGCTGATATCAAAGAGAAAGGAGCTATGTCTATGAAGAGAGAAAAAAATTAGTAAAAAAATGGGCCAACAGGAAGGCAATTATTCAGAAGAAGCCAGGTAATAAGTCTAAACCCAGCATTTATTTTTACTTTTCTGTAAATGCATACAAAACAGCTTTAATCTCACCTTGTTGAGTTAAATATGCTTGTAATAGATAAAGTTTTGCTCTCCTTTTCCTGAATTTCTTTGCAACAGTGAAGACTGTTAAATTTATGATTTTTTGTTGCCTCCTAGGATAAGTCAGACATTTAAAATAACAGAGTAAAAGGGTCTGACCTCATCCTGAATGCTGAGGCCCCTTCCTCTTCAGTGAGAATTGGTGGATATCTCCACTTCTACAGCTGGAGCCACCTTGTCCACCTGAGTCTCCTGAGGGGCATTGCCAAACCACCTCACCTGGCACCTTGGCAGCACCATGCCACCACCCTGCCTGCAGGATGGCTGGGTCCTGAAGCAGCAGCAGTGCCTGAGCACAAGAGTGCTGGCTGTTCTTTTGGTGAAAAGGAAGGTTTTTGAAGGCTTCTTGGTTAAGATGTACTGCTGGATAAGCGGCACACAGAGATGTGTTCATGTCAGCCTGAAGAGGTTTCAGACAAACTCCCCCAGCATCCAGGCTCAAATGCTGCAGCTATTTCAAAGTGCCTCTGCTTCATGCTGTCAGGTGATGAGTTGACCTCTGCTACTCATTCCTTTTTTACCTCTCCTTTCTAATGCAGTGTATCCTGGCAGGACTCAAATCTTTCAGGTGCAGGAAACTCTGACTTCCAGAGAACAGATATACTTGTTCTTTCTGGGGAATGGACATCTGCTATGGCAATAGGAAAAGATGAAATTTTGATAGAAGAGGGGGAAAGGACAATACAGACATTACTGAGATGGCTTCAGAAATGCCAGGCTGCCAAAAGGAAAGCTGTGGACAGAATGAGAGCACTGCAATTCTTATCATCACATGAAGAGAGTGGCCAAAACCAGCAGCACAACCAGCCCTGGCTCACAGCACTGATGGACCTTTGATCTTCCCACTGCAGGGCCATGTCCTGGAAACTGCTGGGCATGTGTGGCTGTGTGTGTAAGATGACAAGGAACACCACATGATCTCTGGCTCACACTACCTCTCATTCACCTAAAACCAACACTCAGGCAAGTAACATTTTATAAGACTGGCACATGGCTTCAGTATGACAGACCCAAAAAAGAGGGAGGGAAGAAATAATCTGAAAAGAAAAATGTTCTCAAAGAAAGAATTTTTCATTTTTCCTAATAAAATAGGACCCTTACATCTCCCTGACAGAATCACTTAGCATTTTTTACTTGCTAGATTTCAAGTATTCTGACTGCATAGATTACATTTTTATAGCTAGAACCACTAAACTCTTTCCAAGTACATTTGATAGAATGCTTTTAAGGACATTTTCATAGATATTCAAGACACCTATCAAAGTAAAGGATATTCTTTGTTCATTGATTCAAGGTGGATTGACAGAAGCATTTCATTTCCATAATCAAAACTTGAAATTAAAATGGTAATTCATATTAAAATACTGATGTGCACAATAACCCTGATGCTTTTAGTAAGTCTCCAAATGAGGCTCTCAGGCTGTTGAAATGCTCCCCTCTGAAATATTTTCCTTATGTATAAATCTATTACTTTATGACTTTTTCCCAGAGAAAATCAAGACTTGGGCCAAATATTTTTTCTAGGGGTTTTCTTTTATTGTTTACATAAAAATAAGTTTACTCCTAAAAACATAACATGACAATTTACACGCTGCCATGTAGAATGTTTTTCCACTCTTAAGGGAATTCATTAAATATACCAGTTCACAAATTAATAGTTTTCCTCTGTTTTTACTTAAATGATAATGCTCCAGTGAGTCTGGGATCACAGAGCTGGGAGAAAGAGGGCAGCAGCTTCAAGGAAACAGAGTCTGATGGATTCAGTACCACAAAGAGCTTTGCAGCAGGTGCTTAATTCAGAACCATGGTTCAATTTCAGGAAAAATATTAATAATAATCTGAAAAACCAGGCTAGATAAGAACACAATCACCACAGGGGATACAGAAAGCCATGATACTTCCACTGCACAGATGCACTGCCTCTTCCACCTCTATGGCCACCTCTCCTCAATGGGACTGCTGATATCCATTTGGATTGGCACCTGTCACTGTCATATTTTCTGGAAAAATCCCTTTGCCCAGGATTCTTCTCCTGGGAAGCTGAGATGCCTCAGAGAAAAAAGAAAACAATATTATCTCATTTGTTGCTCCTGTGTTTTGCTGCTTTGGAATGTGTTTGGAGATGGTTTATCCAGCTGGTGATTGTTTCACTGGTTTCATGTGAATTGTTTTGTTTTATTGGCCAATCAGTGCCAAGCTGTGTTGAGACTCTAGAAAGAGTCACAAGTTTTCATCATTATCTTTTTAGTCTTCTGTAAATAACCTTTTTATATTCTTTAGTATAGTTTAGTATAGCATTCTTTAATATAATGTAGTATCTTAAAATAATAGTCTTCTATGAACATGGAGTCAGATTCATCATTCCTTCCTTCATCTGGGAACCCCACAAATACAATAGGTACTGCTATTGTTCCTCTCAAGCACCTTTCTTCTACCATGTCCTTTCTTAAACTATTTTTATAAAAGAGATTAAAATTTTTATGAGACCATCATGTTGTCATATGTACAGTTGTGCCCTTATGTGGTCCTGGCACAAAACTGGAAAAGCTTCTTGCCTGTTCCTCTACAACAACACAAGTGTTCACACAAACAATATTCTCATGTCTTTTCATGGTGTTTTTTGTTTTAGATGTAGACAGATAAATTTCCTCTAAGTAACTCTTCTCAGGGTCTGCAAAAGCAGGACTGCACCAGCAAACACAAATGACACAAGCATGCACTAAAGCAAATAGCCTGTGTATTCCTATTTATTTATCTTTGGGCCTTCCACAGACCACAAACAAATGTAGTAGTCTTGGTATTTTACCAAGCTGAGACAAGTGACAGATAAGTTTGATCCCCCTCCTGACTCTGTATGAACAACTTATTGTGTTTCCAGCTGCTTCTTGCCAGGGACAATCTGGGATAGGCAAACCAACGGAAGAAGAATTTCTTGAGAGATTTACAGCTTTGTGTCACCATAAGTTCTGTCAGTATGTAAAATCATACCTACCTATAAACAGGGCAGAACAATCACAAACATATTCTAGATCATGCAATTAACTTAGCAATTTGAGAGAAAACCTGGAAAAGAACAGACTTTCTCCACAGAGTTGTAAATAAGCAAATTCACTTTGAAATCTTCCAATACTTAGAGGGAAATAGGCAGCAAACTAACAGCTCTGAGTGTTTTGGGTTTTTTAAGGAGAAAAGCCAAAATATAAATCTGCCTTTTTTCCTTATTAATCATCATTTAGCAACAACAACAGGGCTATTATTTAATAATGGCTTCTTGTGCTCAATCAGGTTTTAGCTCTTTAGAAAAAAATCATAAAACTAAATTCTAGACAAATTAGAATCTTCTTTACAGAAACTTGAATGAAAAGAGAAGTCCAGAAGGTCCAGGTCACTTTCAGTACTTCATGACTAGAAAAAAATTAAGCACAGTGATGCCAAACTGATTTTTGCCTTTTTGCTTCTATATATTCTTATACATTTCTAGTTCTGTAGCCTACTATTGCATAATTACATCGATTTGTAGCTAGCTTTTCACCTAATCTGTTAGACAGAAAGGCAAAGTACATTGACAAAGGCCCCAGTCCTAATCTGGGAGCAAAGGTTAAAACAGCATCTTGAGACACTTTCTCATAAAAAAGGTATAGTAGTATCTAAAGGGGGGGGCTTCTGGAATAGGGTGGAACCAAGGGGGGGAATTACCTCATACCTGTGCTTCTAATTGAGAATGCTTGTCAAATATGCTAATTTATAAAACTGTATTCTCCTTATGTGGGGTGGGCATTTTTCCATACTTGCTGCTGAGGGCTCCAGTTATAGACCAGTTTTTGAATTACATCCTATACTAACAGTGCCTCAAAAGTGTGTTGTTTTATTGCTAGATCTTTAGGGCATCACAGAATTCTAAGTATAGACTAAACTTGGACTGAATTATGACTATGCTGACAAAGAGTCACAGTTTTAACCACTGCTGTGTAAATATAATCCTTGGACCTTTCATCTATGGGTGGTTGAAGCTGAAGCCATGGGCACCATCACAGCTGCCATCACAGTTATCACCAGGCTCAAGATGAAGCTTGAAATTAATCATTTTTGCACTGCAAACAAAAGGGTTTTGGTTTTGACACAGCTGCTGTGTCAGGCTCTACACCAGAGCCTGTGTCTTCTGTGTGTCTGTGCAAGTGCACTTTAAAAGGAATGGTGGGAATGATTGAAAAGAAATTAGTAACAACACAGCTAATACTAATACACACCTTGAACACTTTGCTTCAGGATAAAATATGAAGAAAACAAAATATTAATTTGAACATGATTAGTCATCTCAGTCCATAATTTATTTAAATTAAACCAGAATGATTAAAGGATTGTTGGTAAAAGTTGTATAGCTAGGTATCACATTCCATCTGCTCTTAATAAGTAATTTAGAACAATTTTATGCAATTAAACTAGGAATATTGAAACAGAGACAAAGGAAGAAGTGAGTTAACAATCTGCATCTTTTCTCTCTTGCTGCCATCCTGTAAAATGAGAATAAAAATGTTCCCTGCTTGGATGAATGAACACATATTATTTTGATAAGTATGTTTCAGTCTTAAAATCTTTTAAGCTTTGTTTCCCACCACCTTTTCTTGTTATTCTATTAAAAAGTTGTAGATTATTGCTTAGGGAACATAGTCAGCGCTAATGGACAGACTTAATCCAGATTCATACAAACACATGGATTCAGAGCATCTAGATGATAGATCTTTTTGAATTTTGATTTTACTGCCATTTCAGAATTTTTTAGTTGTGTTCTCATCTACCATGCTGGTTTTTATGAGATCCTTTTCATATTTCTCCAAAGAGAAAGGAAACTAAATGAGCCACATCTGCTTCAATAAACAGGCAGTCTAGCAGCTTTTTAGTGTTCTAAAAATAATTCTTGGCAGGACGGGTCAGCAGCAAAAAGCAACTGATGTTGTTATTTCATTAATACAGAGAAGTTACTCTTTCTGAGATACTAAAAAGAAATCCACATTAGCTTCGTCTATCCATTTCAGTTAGGATAACTCATATATCATCTTGCAGTATCTGACTGTGATATTACAGTCAAAGAAGTTTCTGCTAATCCTGTAAAAACTATTTTTTCTTCTTAATATTGTCAGTATCCTTGATAATATATATCCGACTGCCCTAATATTTGCTGATTTAGCACATTGTAGTGTCTATGTTTTCTTTGCAGGTGGTTGCTGGATAATAATGGAGAAAAGATCAAAGGAATCAAGGTATTTATAGGAAGTAATGAGCAGTGCCACTCACCTGCCAGTGGAGGATTATATTCCAGATCAAACCAAGGGTCAGCTTATGATTTCCATCCACAATATCTGAGCTCCCTATATTTACCAAATCAACCTATTATAGAAACAAAAAATAATTTTAAAAACATTAATAAAAGCATAGGAGGTTGGAAGAAGATGAAGGGGATAAGCTAAGGTAAATCTCCCATTTAGTTTCGTTTGTTCCATAAACATACAACTCACAATTTATAAATGGCACAATTAATGTTCTGGAAAAAAACCAGCAGTGATCTGGAGTTCCTGTTATTCCAATTACAGAGTGTTGTGAAACATAAAATGAAAAGCAATAGTTTTAATAACTCAAGTATCTTTTTATGAAGCTTCTACAATTACAAATCACACAGACAGAAAAACTACTGTACTCTGCTTTATACTACCTTACATAATATAATATTCTGAATGTTAACACACACACACACACACACACATCTAGGCAATGCAAGACATACAAACCCAAGACATTATATATTTAAATTAAAATAGAACCTAATTTTCCTTAATTCAATTCCATAATGTATAAAGAAATATACAGGATGTGCTCTGGCATATAGATAAAACAGCAATTGTTATCTAACAAGACTTTTCCACAATAGGTTAACCAGTAATTTTGTTTTCCATAAATTTGTCATGCATTTGCAATTTCATAGTGCATCATTATTTAGAACCATGGAATTTTCCTTCCTCCACATGGGAAATGATCCTTTACCCTCCCCCCCTTTTTATACCTTCTGAATAAAGAAGCCAAACTCAGGGCTATAAATGGAAGACTCTAAGCTGTCCTGCACATTTGGATAGAATTATGACTCTAAAATTGACATCCTTGCTGTTTCATAGATGCAATTTTTCATGGTCAGAACTGATGTTTTTTATTGCAAAGTGCCCCATTCCTTCATAAACTCTATTCTTCAGTCTCTAGAACAGTTCTGAAGTTATTTGAAGTTACATCTGCAAATTGAAGAAAGTTTTCACCCTCAAAACAAGCTGCCTTATTTTAATTTTTGAGGGTTTTTTTTTCAATGCATCTATGTATATGTCATTTTTACAAACCACAAATTAGATATTTTATCAAGAACTCTAAATGTTCTAAAGAGCTCTTTAAGAATTCCACATTTTGTACTAAAAGTACATGAGACTGGCTATCTATTCTAACCATCAATGTCTTGGAACATTTCCCAAATGGAACTTAGACTTTGCATGCTAAATCTAATATGGACTCCCCTGCAGCAAGTGACACCCTACAATTAGGGTTTATTAGGGCAGTGCCTGCATATTCCACAGACCAAATCCATTTTTGGAAGTGGAAGCCTGAACACACAGAGCCCATGCCTGTTCTACTGAAGCAGAGGAACATTGCCCAGTTTCCACAGACAGGTCAAAGCCTATACTGGGGCAGCCCCCCAGCCCTCACATCCCCCATGCTCCCACCTCAACACTTCACTTTTCCATGGGAACAAAATCCTGTGAAATGGGTTGACTGGAAGTAGCAGCATTGTTCAGTGTTACCACCCAGAACCTCAGAGCAAAGACGGAACATAGCACACTAGTCACAGGCTTTAATTCACTTAAGAACCATTGATTTTGCATTCTTGAAGTCCCAGAGGAATAATTTGTCAAATTATTGAAGCTTAAGGAAGCTATTTCAGAACCAGGTCTTTTGATTTGATACAAGATCCAGTATATCTTTATATATACTGTACCAATTTTTATATAGTTTACAAGGTTTTCATTACATGACTGTAATGCCCACTGGATGACCACTTCCCTTTCCAAAACAATGTTTCTTCTTCTATCTTCTAAAATTAGAATACTCTGTTTTCTTCCCAGATTTGAAAGGGACTTTCCAGATCCGTGTTCTGGAAAATGAGTGAACAGCACACCAGTGGGTTCACTGGAAGGGTACTGAGTACCTAAAAAAGTATTTTCTATGATTATTTGTAACTACTTATGCAATCAAAACCTTCTTGTATAGTGTGAAATAATGTATTGATGATTTTTTTTTCCCAATAATGTCAAATGTTGCACATTTTGAACAATTAAAGGCTTTTCCTTATATTTATTTACTTCAAACACCACTAAAAAAAAAAAAAAAAAAAAGCTGGAGGTTTTTATGTCAATCTTGTGGGGTCACTTTCATTTATGTACAAATCTTTATGTGGATTACCTTAAATTTATGAAATCAATAACTTTATTCAGCACTTGAAATCAAGCATTAGTGATCTCCTGCAGCTATCAAGAAATCCAATATAATATACAGCACAGAATACATTATTTTTGTTTTGTCACCTCTTACTGTGAAGTTTAAGCAAGTCTTATAGTTAATTTTTTTTTATTTATTCTCAAGGAGAGTTATGATAAAATTAGTGGGCCAGACAAAATATCTGCTAAAATTATTGCTCCATTAGAATGCCTGCATAAGGAAGACAATATGAAAATATTTACTCAAGAATGATTCACAGGATACTGGCTTGAAAAATCAATCTTTACAAAGTAGAATTGAAAGTGATATTGATATGATTAGTGTTTTAAATCATGAGAGACAGATGCCTTTGAAACTTAATAAAAAAGTATTGTAGGAAAAGCCTTGGGTTTTCAGGGTTCATAATTTTCAGAGATTGTGAGTAAATATTTTGATAGGCAGCATCTTGTGACCAGCTATGTTTGACTTCTTGCATTTCACTTCCAAAAATTTATTTTAAACACCATTCATTAGAATAAAATCATGCAGGTTGATCTGTCTTCAGACAGCATCCATTACAGATATATTAAAAAAAATTCGCATCCATTACAGATATATTAAAAAAAATTCCTCTTCCAAAATTCACTGGAAGAGGATTTTAAACTCCTTAAAACACATTCGACCCTGATGCTGAATGGGAAAGTGTCCAATCCACATTGATAAAGCTGCTTTGACTCCAGTACTTTTATACTATAGCTAATGTGTTTGATTCAACACCTACAAAGCATTTTGTGTGCTGTCTACAGACTCTTCTGAGCCTGTCTGGCTGAATACTTACATTATTTCTCTGCAAAAAGTGGATTGCTTTGTTGACATTGTTCAGAGCATGAACTCTTGTGGAGCCCTTTTCTTTTGCCTACAAAGAAAGTAAACCAACTTGACTGTCCATAATCAGAATGTAGAATACACTCTATGCAACTCAAATCCTATATTACACCTGTAGTTTTCTATTTCATAACATTATTAGAATAGAATATTAACATACACAGGGATTATGCAGCTACCAACATGAAATAAAGTCAATTGCAAAACAAACTGGATCCATAGAAAGTAATTTTCAGTGAAGGAAACATTAAACTGCATATAAAATTAGCTCATTCAAGTTCCTTTTTATCATGATTAGTTGTCTTTTGCATGGCACAATTTAAGAACATTGCTATGGCAACTAAACAGATAAGCATCAGTTTGTGTAATATTTATGTACAAGTGTATTATCTCTGTATTTTGAATCTCAATCTCCCAGCCTTCCTATGAGAAAATGCTGTGCTTAAAAGTTCCAGTCAGGAACAAAACAGAGAACAAAAATATGTGTGACTGTGGCACTTTAGAATTTCCAGGTTAATAAGAGCTAGCAGCTCTCTGTTTTCAGACAAGTCTAATCAGACAAGATGGACCATATGTACAACATTAGAAAAACATTTTAATTCAACACATTAAATTCTATTCCAGCTAAAATCCAGATATCTAAATGAATCCTTTCTCAGTCTTGTTTCTCAATGCCACACTTGGTAAGTGCATCCAATAAAGTAGAATATTTTCATTTCAATTATAGACCTTGCAAAGTGTTATTGTCTAATACAGCTCTCAGTCACAAGGTTTCCTCAATTTCAAATGAAACTGAAACCTACTCAGACCCCTAAAAATAGTTTCCACAGGTCCTCATCAATGGAAGAAATTGGTGAATATCAACTACTATAATTATCACAACATTAAGATTTCAATTAACAGCAAATGTGTTACAAAGCACATACAAGTTTTTGGCCAGTAAGGCATTCCAGGAGCTCCAGAAGTCTTCGTCCATCTCGAAAATCATTAAAAAGGTCTTCAATGTGACGTCTTCCAAACTGGAATGAAATAATCCCTCTGGTTAGCTCAAATGACAAAAATAATAACTAAAAAAGAGCAGAAAGCTGTAAAAAGCCAGTGTCAGAATAAATGTGGAATGTAGGACACAAAGTAAAAGAGGAAAATACATTTAAGCTCACGGGATTATTACATATACATCTATCTTAAATAGGGTTCTATTGTTTAAGAGACAACGATGCTTACTTTATTTCAAGCACATGTCATTATTTCAAACAAATAAACTAAATACTAATATATCTAGAAAACAAAGAAAACTTGGCAATCAACGTGTAAATCAGGAAAAAAACAGGGAAAATAATTTGAAAAAAGAGAAAAACAAGAAAAGAAACAAGAAAAAAATGCACAGGAAGTGATATAAAATATACGTGCCTAGTAGGAGTTCCATGTGTCAGAAATAACACTGGAATTACACAGAGATGAGCCAAACTTATTCTAGTCAGGATTTTAGAAACAGATCTATGTCCATGGCCATGGAATTGGACTGGATTGTGGCCTTATTTCTCTAAGTGGCTAACAGACAACTCACATTTTGTACTTAGCATCAGTAAAAGATGAAAGGAAATACTTGTGATTTTTTTCCCCGTATGACAATGTTAAAAAAATCACTCTTTCTAAAATTCAAACCAAGTTTCTGATCTGATGCTTTGACTAAAGCATGAAATATTAAAATATAGACATATTTTTTATAGTCTAGTCACTGAGCAAGTTTTATGTGCACCTATGAATTTTTAGATATTTTTGTATGTATAAGAGCTATTGAGAGCCACAATAAAAAGTAGTGAGTATTTTGTGCCATGCAAAATATTTTCACATGTCCACATTTTTTCTAATTTGTGAAGTTTGATGGATGCTTTGATTGATTTGAGAGCAAGTGACTGTATTCTAATTTTCTAGAGTTGATGCCACGATGACCTACATTGCACATCTTCCATTTTTACTGCAGAGCAATGTAAAATAGGGAATCTGTTTTATAGGAAAACATTTGCTTTCCTGTCAGAAATTGTTCTGGTATTCACTGCAACCCTCATTAGAGCTGAGAATTTTATGTAAAACATATTGTTTTAGGAAGTACCAATTCCTTTGCAAGGTTACTTGAACAGAGGACAGAAATAAGGACAGTATTCAGCTCAAAAATTTCTTTTTCTCACCAATACATAGTTATGTGTACAGCACTGACTTGAGTGCTATTTGCTATTCTGCCATGACCTTTCTCTCTGACTGTTCTTCTGAAGCAAAAGTTCCTTTCAATCCCTTCAGTTTTTGGTAAGGCCTTGTTTCTGTTTCATGGAACAAACAAATCCACAACACCACAAGTTTTCTTCAGGAGTGGGAATCCTTGTTTTCTAGACAGTTTTCACACTGTGCACAACCCATTCTAACTCAGCTAATTTCTATTTATTTAACATGCATGATACCACTTCATTCAATATCTGAAAACCAGTACTGAACAGATACACATATGATTTACTTGCACTACTCAACACCTTGAATTATCTGTTTAAGTAATAATGCCCAGAAACTCTATTTCCTGCCTTATATTTAGTATGTTAAATAGTTTTATAAAAATGTTTTACATTATGGGATAAAAAATCATGTGCTATTATGTGAGTCAAGTCATGCACAGAATTCCTGAATCTGTAGGACAAAGTTAAAATTAAAACATGAAACTAAATCACAGACCTTATATTTTTCCTTAATCTTGCAGAACAAAAGTCATTTTTGCAGAGGGGAAACAGAAGATCTATGCACTTTAAAAGAGCTTTTTCACATTCTTTAGAAAGTTGGAGTGATCAATAAGCTCTTCTGTAACACTATGAAAGAGTTGTGCCCATAATGCTACTGGATTTCTCTGGGAATATGAGCACAATGCCTTCTTGACAATAGAACACAATTATACTGGTTTGCATCATACAGGAAAAACAGAGCCAGCCTTCGTAACGGTCTGTGTCTCTGTCTTTCCTTCTTTTTTTCAGTATTCATTATATTTACATTGAAATCAATCTAGGCAGTCAAAAATTCTGCTTAACAAATAATATGTCGCTTGGGGGGGGGGGGTTGGTTTGGTTTTTTTTTTTTTTTTTTGGTAAAGCCTTTAGAAAGAAAATAAAGACACAGCAAAGTAGCATCCCCAGCAGGACATATTAATTACAAATGTGCTACAAGTAAACCTTAAACCAAAAGTTCCATTGATTTTTTAGGGTCTTGGAAGTATACCTTCCATTAATCACAACTGAAAATACACTAAGGTACCCTACACTACTGCCACACATATCATTTTAAACCTGAGGAAGGCTGTTTTTCTGGCAAGGGGGTAATTATGTCTCCTTCCTCAAACAGACAATGTCTTAACTGGATTGGCATTGCAGTAAGTCCTGGGATACAAAGGACTCAAAGTTGCATCAGGTAAATTTATTGTGTCATTGGAAAGTGTCTGTTAACTTGAACTTTTGAAAACAGTGAAAAATCAAGTGTGGTTGGTTAAACAAATATCTGGTCATTTGCTATACATTCTTGCTGAAAATAAGGTTTTTAAAAAACTTTTTTAGGTTGTGACCTAAAACCACTGCCCTTAACCTAAGAGAAATGAAATGTTCAGAAGACTCCCCTCTACCATTTGTTACACGTGTTGATTTATTACTCACCCTATATTACAAACTTTTCCAAAACTTATTTAAAGAATGCCCAGAAAACTTCCACCTGAATTGTTGGTTCTCACTCAACTGTCTTCTTTTGATACCACAGTGATGGGAGAGATGGGGGAAACAAGAGAGTACAGGACACAGGAAGGCTAAAGATATTTGATGTGTACAAGGTGACTTTTTACCAGAAGCAGAAATTTCTTTCTATATGTAGAACAAAATTAAAATCTAAGATAAGGCTTTGTTAAAATCTGAATTACTAGAAAGACTAGGAATTTAAGCACATGACAGTTTTGTATATCATTTTAATTTGCTGTCTTTGAGTGAAATAAAGATGAAAACACAAACTTTTTTGGTTAACTGATAGAGCTGTTGGCTGCAACTGCTTATCTATACACAACACAAGGGGACCTGAAGGAAATCCAATGTGTCTATTTTTAAAGAAAATTTCCAGTAAAACATTACACATATAGGAAGATATGATTCCTGTTTTATTGTGGATTAACCCTCCAAATTAAATAATGACTGAGGAAATCAATTCACCAACTACACTGGTATGGAAAAAAAACCAAAACTACCTTACACCACACCATGGTGAACTACATAAGCTGTAGTCTTAGAACTATGTGGTACTGTAAAAGTTACATGAGATGAAAATGTGGAATTTGCAGTAAAGTCTTCCCCCAGGGGTTGTAAGGGAGTGAAGCATACTTAGAATATTCCATGTAGTAACTCAACTGCATGTATATACTCTAGAAAGCTTTCAGTATTAAGATTAAAATTATGTCTCTGACATGTTCCAAACTCAGACAGGACCTGAAACAATTTAATGCCAAAGAATATTACCTAAAACCAACAAAAGCAGGTGAAGAAATAGACAGAAACCAGTGTAACTACAGATGCAAATTTTGTGGTTTGAATACATTTAGGTATCCCAAAACATCAAGCTTCTTCCTACTTATCTCACTGCTGTCTACTATCATTGTCATTCTTGTGTTCTTTACAAAGACTCTATAATAGACCTCATTGTCTCTATGTAAATTTTACAAATAAATTCTATCAAACAATTAAATTATTTAATCAGCTTATTCATCAGATACATTATGGAGGAAGCTAATATTGTGGGAAGTATTACATGAAAAGCTGGTGTTCTGTAAAAAGCTCTCTATTCAGAGATACATGCAAGTCAGTAATTATTAAAGAAATACAGAGAACATAATGAAATAATTAAAAAATTACTTGCCCAAAGAAGGCACAAATACATCTGCTCATAAACATTGGCTCTCCAAGGAGTCGAAGCTCAAAAAAAATGATTAGTATAAAACTCTTAGCAGCTTTATATTTTAGAACAAATTAACAGAGGCAAATTTCTCATGAAAGGAAAGCTGAGCAAAGGGAAAGGAAATGGGAAGGGGAGAGTTGGTGAAAAAGGGGAAAAGAAAGGAAGAGAGATTGATTAAGAACAAATGTTGAAGTTTAAGTAGGACCATGGAGAGGACATGAGGAAGTGGGACTGCAAGCAAACCTCAACCCTATAGGCACGGCTGTGGGAATGGCAAGGAAAAGCAATCACAAATGGGGTTCCTTAAGGAAAGTTGTTGCTCCAACTCCCAGTGGACAGTTTCCCAGTCAGAATGGAAGGGCTGATTATATTACTGACTCTATGGAAGGAAGTCCTAGTCCACTTCTATATGGAAGAAGTGGGGAATATTGTGATCAAGATTAGAGGGCCCTGCCCAGTCAGATGGAGGAGAGGGATAACCAGGATTACTGCACTGAGTGGATCTGAGGGCCTGGCACATCAGCCCTACACTGGGCACAGAAAGATCTGTTCTGTTTTAAGCCCAGTTTGCTCCTAAGCCCCTCATAGCTGCTCACTCACTTCCCCCCCCCAGCCACACACAGCCCAGGGGAATTGGGTTTGGCATCTATTAGTGGGTGGTGAGCAATTGTATTGTGCATCACTTGTTTTGCTTGGGGTTTATCTCTATGGTTTTTGTTTTTTTATTTTTCAAATCTATATTATTATCATTATCACTGCCATTATCATTACCATTAATATTATTGTCAGTTATTAAATTTTTATCTCAACCTACAAAGTTCTCCTTTTGATTCTCTTCCCTGTTCCACTGGAAGGAGGAAGAAGTGTGGAGTGAGCAAGCAGCTGCATGGTGCTTAGTTACCAGCCAGGCTTAAACCACAACAAGCCATAAATTTTCTCCCACAAACATGAAGGGTAAAGATGTATTCCTATTTTCTAAGATTCATAAACATGCCAAATTTGAAGCAATGAGCCCATAATAACAGCTCCAGCAAAATACATGATAACAGAAAATTGAAACACAGCTATTATTTGAAGTTCTTTAATAAGCATATATTTTTACTGTTTACTAAAAATGTCTTGTAACAGATACATTTTCACATTTTTTAAGAAAAATTACAAATGGTAAAAACTTGGCTGAAGAAGACATCTCTGACTTTTCATTTTCTTTTACAAACAAATATGCACTTAGATTACACTTTTTGTTTGAGGTAGACTAGACTGTAAGAAGATGATTACAGTAAGACAAGTTGGATGCTATTTCTTATACATTTTACAGCATTATTGGCTTATTTTTATCATTTCATATTGGAAGTCTAGCAACTGAAACTATCAGCAAATGGAGAGAGAGACAGAGAATATATTGAAAGAGAAAGGGCACCATAAAGACAGAGAATTCAAGGTTCATCATGGCACTAGACAAAAGGTCTAAGGTTATACTAGCTGTACATAAGAAAGATCAGCTTATAATAAAATCAACAGACACAAAAGCCTTTCAGACTTTTAGAACAGGTAAACAACTGAGATTTGACTTTGGGACAAGACCTCTTCCTCCACAAGGGACAGGAAACCTGGACTGCAGAGGGAAGGGAGCTGCAGTGCATTCCATCTCTGCCCCAGCATTCAGGGCTGTGGAACAGAGAGGCAGAGGTGCCCTGCAGTTTGGCCAGGACCTCAGAGTGCTGATTGATAATCAAAAAACTTAAAAGACAAGGTACAATCCAGAAAGGCAGAACGACATAAACCATGAGTCTTTACACAACTTTTTCAAGTCTCAAGTTCAGTTTGTAAATCTCTAAGTATTGCTGAGTGGATGTCAGTATGAAAGAAATTAAAACTTAGTTGGCTCACAGATGTTACCCTTAGTAAGAATTTAAAGAATCAGCCTTTTCTTTTAGTCAAAATATTTGATGTTTCACTCTTTGAAACAATAAAGAAATTATATTGAACTACTCTCAACAGATCTTTTAAGTCAGTTTTAATAAAAGAAGGACTATAAATATTTGTTCTTGCTCTGCTAAATATATTAAAAGTTCAATTTCTCTCCCCAGCATCCTTGCTTTTGGTTTGTTCAATTCTGCTGGGAAGCTCATCAAAGTGACTGACATTTTTTTTCATTGATGCTGGATTACTGTTACAGCAGAAAAGGATATTGTCCCACCCCAGAGGGAAGAAAGATGCACCAGGCATTGTTTAATTAGGCCTTAGGTTCATGGACTCATGAGAAGCAGCAAAAAATAACTTGCCACCCATGCCATCCTCTCTCAGCATTCTTTTCCCTGTTAGAACATGGATGAACCCCTCCTGCTGCTGAAATTCTCTGTCGGTCAGCTGGAGGTCAAGCACTGCACAAGGACCTTGCTTCCTTACTGTCAGGGATCCAGTCTGTTTCCCAGGCTTTATGGTAGACATCTCTTTTTTTGCTCTCTAACCTAATTTTTCAGGGAGTTACATAGAGGAGTAACTGATGAGCACCAGTATTTTAGAAATGACTGCTACTGACCAACCGGGAGGAAGTTGTACCTCCCTCCTCTGGAGAACCACACTGTCCTCCCAGTCAGAGAACCAAATGTTCCTGTGCCTTTCAAGAGAGCAACAGCCACAATGCCTGCAGCAGGCCCAGAACACCCAACATTACCTTAAAGAGGGACCTGGGGCAGGTCCTACCAACTGTAGGCAGCTCATGTTCATGGACAGGACACACACTCCCAGAGTAGAAGCTGGTTTCATATACAGACCCTCAAGTTAGGGAATAATCCTAGACCCTCATTGGACTTCAGTCCTTGTAAAAGTGTATTTTCCCCTCAGCACAACCATTCTATTTTTCTAGTGTCATTACAGTTGTACACACCCAAGTTTCTAAGGAATACTGTGTTATTTTCATTCTAAAATTAATCAAAAAATCTAATTTTAAGTGCCATACATACCCAGAACAGAAACAGAGATGCATTGACACACACAATTATGTTAGTACATCTACCTGCATTTCCTTAGGTCCCAGAGAATTACCTCTAAATTAAAAAGAATAAAAGTGTAATTTTAAATATTCTAAAGGAAACAAAATTTCTGTTTGGCAAGCAGTGGGTGTCAAGGTTGGCATCTACTGCATTTCCTTTAAACAATACAAAGCTTACAGGGATACACAAAACAAACCTGGCAGCTGTCTTTTTCACCAGTTTAATCTAGCCAGAAAATGTCATTGAAGCATTTCTTATTTTGCAGCATATGATGCTCAAGGCCATTAAGGACTGAATGACTGGCAATGGCATCAAAAGAAACCTGCTGGAAGTGGGAATGACCACACACTCAGCAAGTTCCTACAAGGTTTGAAGAGTGAATTATCAATTCATCCAAGGACAGGAGCTCTTCTTTAGGCAGGAGAGCCAGCTTCATGCAATCTAATAATTGACTGCAATGAAGCTGTTTTTCTTTTCAAGTATAAATATAATTATGTTCCCCACTCTGCAAAGAGAGCTATAAAGAAGAAAACTACCATAAACTAAAGACTAATTTTATTTATGGTCTTATCTTAGATGAAACTTTCAGTAGAAAACGGAATGTTAATATTATTTACATGTTTGAGAATACTTGTTTAATTTACAGTGTTTAGGTAATTTTTGGGGCTCTAGTGGGTAGAGTTTTAACAGCATTTTTAAACACTAGGAGCTGAAAAGATTAAAATGCAGGGTTTTTGAAAGGAAAAGCTAGCCCACTTAAAAGTGGAGAAACACAAACTGTACCTAGCAGATGTCAAATGCAATGATTTTGGCTAAAATTCTCATTTAAGAGAGGAATAGTTCCACAGCAGACTGTTCCATGAAGATTTGTTATTCAAGTAATTATTTTTTTTCCTACACATTATTTTCTGTTATTAGAAAACAGAATAAAAGGGAGTATCATCAGTCTTGAAAATAACAAACCTTAGTGCAAAACATCAGAGAGCAGAGTAGGATTCTGAAATTTCTGCCTTTTGTCCTACTGGTGGTCTCAATCTTAGAGAACAGCTCAATTTTTACACAGAGATCCATAGCACATACTTTTTTCCTCACATGTGAAGATGCCCTTTCTCAGTTAGGATTCTCCTCTTACTGACAAGGCTTTAGCAATACTTTTTCATAAGCTTAGAGCTTAAATCTTGTCTACATAGAATATCAAAGGTGTATAAAGGATAAATGGAATTTCAGAATTTTATTTTGGAATCCCTTTAGGTACATAATCTCATCTTTGAGAATAAATAAAACAGAAAAACCTCTCCTACTGTCTATAGTTGTAATAGGCAAATAGTAAAGCTTCTAAATAGGTGCAACTGTAATCAAACAAAACAAAGCAACAGCAATTTTCAATAATAAGAAAACAAAAAAAAATCCTATTTATAAAGCACTGCTATTACTTGAATTACAAATGCTATTTAAACAAGAGACAATCTTGATCAGTTCTCCTCTGGTAGGATGTGAAACAGGTAAATGTGATGTGCCATTTGCAGAAAAGCTTTAGCACGAAACTCAGTCTGACTTTACACAATGACTCAAATATTTGGTAGCTCCATTTGTATGTTTTGAGAGTGGTGGCACTGCCCACCAAAACAGAGAAAGTACCTTAAATGGACAGCTGGGTAAACTCAGTTATTGTAGCACATCATCCAGTTTGATTTTACACCACCCATTGAGAAAGTGCAAAAGGCATGAGTTCTGACATTTCCTGTCATGCTTCTATTGCCATTAATTATTGGATGGCGTTTGGTTGTTTTACTTTTTTCTTTTATTAACATGGCTTGATGAGGAAACACCTGACTATTATTTCAACAAAAATCACAAAGTAATGATGAAAAGGAAGTGGGGTATCACACAGAAAATAAATAAGTAATGAAATTACGTATTCAGTCTTTTCCAGTGATCAGTCATCCTGAAGAACAAACACAATTTGATAGCCAAATAAAAACTAAAAACTCTTTAGCATATCTGAGATAGTATTGTTTGCAAATATTTTTTTTCCATAAGTATTTTCATTTTCTCAACTGAACCTTTAGCACTGACTGTAAGTGGTTGATTTTCCCTCCATCCTTAAAAGTCACAAACATTTAATCAAATTTACAGTATTTTCTGGCACACACACATATTTACTCCATGTCACATTATCACATGGAATAGTTAAATAAGGTAAATAATTATTTTAAATATTGACAATTAAATCTGTAGCAATGGTAAAATCTATGCCACCACATCTGAGCTGGCTGGTGATCATTTTCACTTGGTGAAAAAGAAAGGCCAGTATTTATTTATTCAGAGTGAAGGTTACTCTATTAAGTTCTGTTCTGTGTTGAAGCCCAGCTGAGCAGGAGGACTCACGGCATGCACTACAACCAAGAGCTTCTTCTGGCACTTCCCCTACAACCACTGCTCTTATTCCCAACAAGCTTGTTTGCAGTAAATGGGATATTAATTAAAATAACATGCTTAAAAGAGCAAGTATATCCCCTCTGCTTGAGCTCAGGCAGGAGTTTAAAATAGATTACTCCTCTTTTTGTTCCCACCTGGAGAAGTCAAGCATAACTTCAGAGACTGAAAATCTGCCTATAAAAACTACAAGGCTAAAAGGATACAGTTTTCCAACACAGTCCATTCTTTGACTTTATTTTTTTTTTATATATATATAAACACATATCATTCATTATCTAAATGTGAGAAATTGGTTCCTATTAAAAACCAACAAAAAAGCCAAACAAATGCAACAAATTTTCTAACTACTACAAAAAATCAGCAGTCCAGCAGGTAGCATGCAGATACATATTAAATCCCAACAATTAATTATGGTAGCCTACCAAAAAAGATTGGCATATGCTTCCTTTGTAATCTGGCAATAAATGACACGGAATCCAAGGGGATTTATGTAACAACTTGCATTTGTGAATCTGGATCTCCTTTCATAACTAATAAAAATAGCAACATAAGATGAATCTCTCTTTAAATGCAATCATTAAAAATTGATTGTAGCAGAGAGAATAAGGAAGAAATAATGAGATTTTAGTTGCATTTTCTGTGGTAATAACTTCTGAATGGCTCTCTCAACTTTATCTTTTTGCTGGATTGTACCAAATGTTGTGCTCATCAGTTAACTATAGATTGATACATACATATATACATCTCTGTGCACTCATATAACTGAAAACGTAGGGTGTAATTTAAATCTAAATTGTTTGCATATCATTCTTATAAAAGTAGTGCAGTGAAAAAAAAGTAGCCCTCACCCTGAAACCACACAAAGGAAACAGATGACCACCAACCATGCTAGAAATACATAACAGCAGCCTGATGACAGTGGAATGGACCAGAACCAAAGAGGCACCACCCATCTGACCATAGAAAACATCTGTAACACCAGAGCTTGGGGAAGATGGTTTTGACTTCCTGAATTGAAGCCCACACAGCTCAGTCTCAGAGACTCAAATCTGCAGCCATCAAGGCTGAGTGTGACACAGAACTCACTGTGTCATACACCAAAGGTTTGACCAGTGGAGTTCCACATATGCACTGCAGATCTTTCTATCTTCCAAAATCAGAGCCATTTTCTGAAACTGAGAAAAGAGTATCCCCAAAGACATCCCTGAATGCATAAATAAAGGCAGCAAAAGTGAACAGACTTGGGAAAAAAAATCTATTTTTCCTCTCAAAAGTTTAATTCAACAATTTTTTAAAGAAAGCTTTGATGTGAAGGAGTCTTATAAAAAGACTTAGAGCTTCACCTGTTTTAGAAGAATTCTGGGCAACATCCCACTGCAGGTGGCACCACTCTGTCCTTGCCATCTGCCTATAGAACAGCATCCCCAGCATCAACGACAATATTTTGAGTCATGCGAATCCTCACAACTTAAGTGCCCTGGCTGCACAAAGAGGAGCCCCTGTGGCACGGGAACCCTCTTTGATTTGCCTAGGTGAGTTTCCAGTGGCTGGTCCTGGCCAGCCTGCAGGCCCACACATCATTCCTGCATAAGGGGACACTGTGTCTGACTCAGCACACTCTTCTCAGAATTACTGGGCCTTTGGGAAGCAGCCATGCAAATATCAGCACAATATATGGGCAGTGTGGGGACATGATGTATGTCACACTGAGAGGTTACTGTGGGTTACACAATGCATGGGCTCACACAATTCATGAAGTTCACTCAGCTGCTGCTGTGAATGTTAATCAGATATTCGGTCGCCAATCCACATCAGGACTAATTAAAAAGTGTTATTTACTGTGGAGTGTAGGCTTGCTCAGGCAACTGCCTGACATTAATCAGCCCTTGAATGCTGGAATTTAAACCAAAAATATGCAAAAATTTTATGAGTAATGCCAGTTTTGTTTAGTGTCATACACTATTAAATCAATGAGGACTAAATGAGCCTTTATTCAAAGATACCTTCAGAATAAACAACTGGTTTTCTGGAGTTCATTGCTGCTTTCAAAATTTTCTGCTACTGTCAAAGTCAGGAAATTTTTCATGAAAGTTCTAGGAAATGTTGCTGGTTTACTCCTACTAAATTATTTAAGCCCTGTAAAAAGACACACCTAATGATCTGGGGACAAATGTCACCTTAAGACTTCCATTTTTCCTGGAACAGAAACGAATTTTGTGCAAAATCTGAAGTATTTACAGCAGTTGTGTTGGTTTTCTTGAGCATTGTGGTATTTCTAGTTTAAAGCTCTTTTATATGAGGAAAGATATTTTCATACGGTCTATAACAAGAGGATAAAGAGTAATAATTTTAAACTAAAAGAGAGAACATTTAGACTAGATTAAAGGAAGATTTTCTTTTACAGTTATGGTGGTAAAACACAGAATGGGTTATGTGATGGATGCCCCATCTCTGGAAAAATTCAAGTCAGACTGGACAGGGCTCTGAGACACATGGTTTACTGGGATATATCCCTGGTGGGAACTAGATGACCTTTAAAGATTCCTTCCAACCCAAATCCTTCCACGAGTCTACAGCACTGGAACAACCTGAACAAAAGTCTCATCCTAGAGGGAGTTCTGCTATGACAGTGTCCTGGTTTCAGCTGGGCAGAGTTAATTAATTTCTCCTCAGAAACTGTAACTGCTGTGTTTTGGATTAGGAATGAGAATGGTGTTGATAACACACTGATGTCTTGTTTTTTGCTAAGTCATGTTTATCCTAAGTCAAAGTATTTTCTTTTTGCCTCATGCTCTGCCAGTGACAAGGTCAACAAAAGAAACTGGGAGGGAGCACAGCTGGGACAGGTGACCCAGAAAGCCAATGATGTCCAGGTTACATCCCCAGCAGTGTGGGCAGCAGGTCAAGGGAGGTGCCAAGGGGATGTTCCACACCACAGACTGTCATGCCCAGTAGGTAAACTGGGGGGAGTTACCCAGAAGAGTGGTTGAGCTGGTTTCAGGAAGAAGGTGGGGTCTTTATTGGACTTTCATGTGCTGTAGTTCTAAATAAAGTTTGTGGAATCATGAACACAAATATTTAAAATAGATTTCATACATAATGCTTTTCAGTTTCACTCAAAAGAATACAAATTTGTGCAACAACAAATCAGAAAAAAAATGTGGAATGCATAAAAATGATCAAAGGTGCAATAATTAAAAGAGCATAGATTATATAAAGAACACTACAGGAGAACCAAAATGGTTTCCTATTTTAAATTCATGTTTACTTATTTTAAATAGTTCAAATAAATCTACAATAAATTGAGAAGATATCAGTAATCAATTATGCATTTTGAAATGTAGGGGTTTTTTTTAATAATAGCTTGTTATTAATTGAAATATGTGCTTTCCTTCCTACATTTCACAGACATTTCAGGAAAACCGTCTCACAAGTGTTCCAGTGAAAATTAACTTGATTTTGAGTAGACTGTAAGTCATTTAAAACTCATAGATTTAAATGCATGGGAACCAAATCTTTTGCAGCAATCTACCTTATGTTAATTAAGTTCTCCTTTAAATTACTATAATGTTTATAATCAAAGCTCACAATTTTCAAAATTGAATGGTCCATATGAGCTGCCTTGGCTAAAAAATTATGCTGTGTATACTTCTATTCAGACAGCTATGAGATTATAAAGTGCTTCAGACTCTTAAAAGACATTTCTCTACACAGCTAAGTACAATCCTAAGATCACCTTTAATGTCCACATGGTTTCACATCTATGGTAACATGAAAACATGGTAAGACTCAATTAATGGAAGAGAAGAGTGGATAACTTAGTGCTGTGAAAGAGTAGAATCCAGAAACCAGAAAAACAAGGGACTGCTCAGTCTTCCTCCAACAAGAGGAAAGGGACTGTTTTCCTCCAACAAGGGTCAGTCTTCCTCCAACAAGAAAAAAAGAACCTTGAAGATCATCTAGTCTTGATCCCCCTGCTGAGGACAAGGATATCCTTCACTAGACCAGGTTGCTTAGAGCCCCATTAAACTTGGTCCTGAACATTTGCAGGGATTACCATCCACAACTTCTCCGGGAAACCTGTTCCAGTGCATCACCACCCTCACAGTGATTTTTTTCCTAATATCTAATGATAATCTTCCCTATTTCAGCTGAAGGCCATTCCCTCTTTGTCCTATCCCTACATGCCCCTGTGAAAAATCCTTCTCCAGCTTTCCTGCAGGCTCCCCTCAGGTATTGGAAGGCCACAATTAAGTCATCCCAAAGCCTTCTCTTTTCCAGGCTGAGCAATTCTCTCAGCCTTTCATTGTTGGAGAGGTGCTCCAGCCCTCTGATCATCTTGGTGTCCTTCTTTGGACTCCCTCCAGCAGATCAATGTCCTTCCTGTGCTGGGATCCCAGAGCTGGATGCAGCTCTGCAGGTCTCACCTGAGCACAGCAGAGGGGCAGAATCCCCTTCCTTGGCCTGCTGGCCACAGCCCTTTGGGTGCAGCCCAGGACACATCTGGCTCTCTGGGCTTCAAATGCACACAGCTGGCTCATGTCCAGCCTCCCACCCACCAGCACCCCCAAGTCCTTCTCTGCAGGGCTGCTCTGGATATTTTCATCCCCCAGCTTGGATTGACATGAGGAGTTTCCCCAACACAGCTGCAGCACCCTGCACTTGGACTTGTTAAATTTCATGATATTCCCACTGTCCCACTTCTCAGGCTTGTGCAGGTTTTCCTGGATGGCATCCTGTTCTTCAGGTGTGTCAACTGCACCACTCAGCCTGAGGTCATCTGCAAATCTGCTGAGGGTGCACTCGATCCCTGTGTCTGTGCCATTAATGAAGATATTAAATAGCATCGATCTACTAAAAGAAGCTGGACAGGCCTGGGGTAAAGCCAGCACGTGGCAGATGCACATGCAGAAGGATGTGTTCCTTCACCCATTATTATCAAAGCTGTGGAACCTGTTGCCAACAGAAGGATGCAGATGCTAAAACTGACTTGAACTCAAAGTTACTAAGAAGTTCACAGAAGAGACATTCCCTGAAGCTTATTAAGCACCGAAAACAAGTGGTGGATCAGAAAGTCTGTGAGTTGCAACTGCTTGAGCCTGTGAGATTATGGGGAAAAAAAACTAAATTATGTGCTTGCTCTAGTGAGAAATGTTTTTTAATCTTCTGCTTTTGGACCTTGCCAAAGACAGGATACTCAGAGCAACCATCTTTGTTTTTCCATATTTTTTTCTATATTTGTGAAGACCTTTTCTAAATTTGTAAGTGAAATCTGCAGCTGACCATAGTTTTTAGCTAAGGGTCGTAACCCAAGGCATTATTCTGACCTGGCTTAGACACACCTTCACTTGTGTCCTTCAAACTGCCTTTGAGGATGCCACATCTAGGGACCATATGTAGCTTTTTCTGTATATATACTCCAGTGCCTCAGCAAGATCCATCTTGAACACTGCATTCACTTTGACAAACATCTCTCAGAACTTCTAACATATTCACATTTTTTGTAATTTCTCAACAGCTTCTCCAAGTGAAAGAAATTGAGAAAATTTCTAATTCTGAGTTTTTAAAAAATCAGTAGTTTTCAAATAGGCAACCCAAATAAAATAAAGTATCACTGATAAATCTCCAATATACACCAGAGGAATTCCTTTTAATATTCTAATTATTTTGGCTAACAGAGCCAAAATGTAGCCCTTTTAAAAAACTCCAAAAACCAATATTATCTTAGCTTACTAAACATGAAACTGTAACAATAAAATGACATCTTGGAATCTGAGCTTTCTCAAATCTGTAATTCTAAACTCTCAGGAATTATAAATATTCACATTTACATAATCATTTGAAAATCTTTTAGCAGCAAACTCCTGTGCCAACCTCCTTCTTGAAAGCAGGATCTAAAATCTTGAGGTATTAAGTAGCTGAAAATAACCAAGGATAAAAACCCAAAGTTTTTATGCCATCCCTCCCATCCTGATGCTGTCTCAAATATGGTATCTGAGTATTTGTTCTATTCAATAATCATTCAGAGAAAGGAGACTATGAAAGAGGTTTGTTTCATTCGCTGTATGAGTTCTAACAAATTAGTGTTACCTATTATGAGGCTTTCAAGAATATAATTATAGATTTCAACTGTTTGTGCCAATGCCTCTTGAAGACAAACTTCCCTCACAGTTACTAATTGGCAATATCAAAGTGCTTCAGAAGAAAGCAAATTCATCCCTTCTACACAGAAGCCCTCTCCTCCTCCAGAAACCACTTGCAAATCACAGTTCTCATCAATCAGTGGAAAAGAAATATATAGCCAGCCAGCATTATTATTACTATCAGAAACAGCCCACCAACATGCAACAGCCAAAAAAAAAAAAGAAAAAACCAAACCAAACCAAACCAAAAACAAAAGCAAAAGCAAAAAAAAAAGGTGGAAGAGAACAAGGAACCGAAGAGAGTTTGAATTGTTTAGAAATTACTACAACAGATGAGGCTCTCCTGGGCAGAGTGTGATACCTTTCTGACAGATAATCCATTAGATAATCCACATGTGTAAGGATATTTACTTACAATGCTAACGTGCATGGTGCTACAACATTATAATACAAATGTTTAATTGGCCTTTATTAGTATTAGCATTTCCTAGTAAGCCTCTGGCATCTGCAGACTTCAAAGAGTACAACCATCTTTTCCTATGCTCAGAACACGTGCACAAGAAGCAATGGTCACTGCCTTGAAAAGTCCAAACTCTACTTCCAAATAGCATGAGTTTCCCAATGGCTTACTTTGATGGAAGCTCATGTTCCTGAAAGCCAACTTTTGGCCTTGTGCTCCTGTCAGTACTGAGAGCTCTGTTTGCAAGTAAGAGGCCTGTTTTGATGACTCTGATTCCAAGCCAGTTGCATGAAGGATCCTATCTCAGTAACTCAGCAAGAAATCAGGATCTTTTCTCTTGGACAGGAACTCACTCCAGTTCAAAGACCAAAGCTTGCAGAAAATTTTTGCATGAAAGTCATATTTTAAGTAAATGTATAGCAGTATCTTTACAGTATTTCATTCAAACCTGAGCACACTAATAGAGTCTCACTGATCTTTCTCTCATATTTTCTGAAATAAGAGAGAAAAGTGAAAGACTGAAATATTATGGTTCATGGCTTGAATGTTGTTATGAAGGACCTATGGCAGAACTGTATCAAGAAGCTGCAGTGACCAAAGCCCACCCCTTTCTGAATAAGGCTCCTGATTGGAACTTTGGACTATGAGTTAGCCACTGTGTGGGAATTTGAGATAAAAGAAAGGGGATGGTATTGCCCAGTTATCTCAGGTTTAGGGAAAAGTGAAAAGGCTGAGGGAGAAGAAAGTATTCACAATAAAGCCAGCTCCAGAAGCTGCCCTGAAAATCAGCTGTGTCTGGGTTCATGGTAGGGGAGCCCATAATCCACAGGCTCATCTGCTGAGGCCAAGCTTGCACAGACTCCCCACAGCCAAGGGGGGATGTGGAGAGTTTTGGGGGGGTGGTGCAACCTCTGGTCAGAGGCAGTGAACACCCATCCTCCCTCACACAAACTGTGCAGCTGGAAAATTCACCACTCCAGGGAGGCCACATACATGGGACATTCATGTGAGAGGCAGCTGAGGAGGTGTCATAAACCATCAAATACCCCCAAAGGATTCCCCAGAGTCATCCCTGAGGCCTTGCACCAGATGACTGCAGGTGAGGCAAAGGGATGCAACAGACCCAGAGTCTGTTGCAAGAAACACTTTCAAATTTACCTCCCCAGGGGAGGCACCTGGGCATTCCCACCTGGCCTGAACATATAATAATCAACTGAACTCTATTTTCTGGGAATCTCATCACAGAAAAGACCAGAAAAAGAGAATTAACAGGATGCCATCAGGATCTGTGGAGTGGTGATATTTTCTACCTAATCTGTCTCTGTGACTCTTTCTTTCCCCCCTCACTACCTCTTTTTCTATTGATATCTTTCTCTCTATATCTACCTCACATTTACTGCTAAACACAGTCATACTATTGGCTTTGGCATGTGGTCTCCTTTGCACTTGAATTTGGGCAGAAGAATCTCCCTAATAATTTTAATAACCAGATCATGACAACCCATGAAATTTTTGACTCTGTAAAGGATGTACACTTGTTTAACGATATCATTTCCTGTAGAGGAAAGGCTGTACTAGCCTTTTAAACTAGACACCCTAAAAAACATTATTTTTCTACTTGGTAGGCAAAATAATGCCAAGATTTCATGCTATTGTCAATAGTAAGGGCTTATGATAACCTTCTATTTTGCCCGTACATTGCTTCTGTTTGAAGTCTTCTCTGATACATCCCACAGCTACTTCATTGTGCCTTAATGATGTAATAGAAATTAAATTCACTACACATACATATTAAATATTATTTACCTTCCTCATTTTTTGATTCAGCTTTTTTTTTTTTTTTTGAATCTGTTGCTTGCTTTTTGACTGAAAAAAAAATCCATACTATTTTTATGGGATACGAATTATTAATAGGTGTAAAAAATACAGCCTAAATTTTTGGTCTTTTTTTCTCTCCAAATGCTTGCAACTTCTTAGTATTGCTACTAGAAGAAGACAGCCTTGTCCTGTTCTTGAGTTTACTAAGAACAGATTCAAATAGCAAGGATGGATTAAATAAAAAATCAAAATTACCGATTTCACAGATGTTTCTTTACCTTAAATTCACATTTTTATGGTAAGACATTAAAATGCACATAATATCTGTTTATGTCCTATACTACAGCATTAGGATCCACCAGAGTATATTTTGGAAGAATGTATGTCTACACCTTAAATAAAAAGAAAGCCTTCTTGGGTCATCAACATCTGCAGTGTGCATTAGAGTACCACTAAAACATAACCCAGACAGTCCTCATAGCATTAAACTTTATCTACTTAGAGAAAAAGTAGGTTAAACACACACAAAACTACACTTTTATTACTAAGGTCGATTCCCATATCACTTGAAAATAACATAATATCTTTTCAGGTCAAGTTTCATTTTATAAATGGAAAGCGAAACCTACCCTATTCTCTATTGAGTGCTCTTCTGAAGGCAACACCAAACTCACCCTCAGATTTTTTTCTTCAAGATTATGATGGCCATATACCCTGAATCTGTAAATTATACTGCCAAGTCTTAATATGGCAGGGTATCTAATATAATTTTTATGCCCTTAAAAGAATTTAAAATCTGAGTGTTTGTATCTCTAGGAAAGGACCACATGGATAAAATGGGAATGCATTTGAAATGTAGAATCCCCACCTTTAGGGGATTAAAATGATTCAAAAGCCCCACACTAATGCCTTCTTCCACCAGATACCTGACATAGCCTAGTCCCTGTACCTTGAACTGAGCTGCCTCAGCAGCTGGGCAGCTCAGACTTCTAATGTGGCAACTCTCTTTTTAGACAGCAGAGTAGAGAACTAAAAAATTCATATATATAAAAATAATTAATATATAATTTATAAAGAACTAAAATATACCAGTGGATCTGAAGATAAAATACAAACATTTTAGGAGTTACCATGAAAAGTGGGAAGGGAATGAATTGTGTATAAATAAACTGAAGAATTGCATTTTAAAATCATGGAAAATTGAGTATTGCAAGGGTTTTCAAAATTAAAATCTTTCTGGATTGTTTACTTCCAATATTTCTTTAAATTTCTGAGAATATATATATATGTATATTGGCTCTGAATAGTGTTTCTTCCTTTGTTCCCATCCATGACAGTTTATGAAGCAAATATCCATTGTGTGAATACTCTGCTTCTGAGAAATTCAAAATGCTTTAAATTATTTCTGTGAAAAACCTGAAGGTAACTGGGCCTTTAAATTCAGACCTTAAAATACTCAGCAAACTGAAATTATAAATATTTTTGATTAGGTGAGGAGAAATGCATTTTCCCTATTGTCTAGCTGAAACAAATGCTATTGGTGATGATGATAAAGTTTCTTAGAAAAAAATAAAGAATATCTTTCAGCCTTCTATATGTTACAGTTACTGTCAGATTGGCCTGTTTGTAACATCTTAAACAAGAAAGTTAACTGAACAGTCAACATGTACAAAGATAATTTTTAGGCTTTTAGGTTTTTGAAAGAGACAATAGAATTATAAGTGTCAGTTGATCCAGAAATGACACAGAACACAATGGTCTGTTCTTTCTTAGTGCAAGGTGGTGGTGGTGTTGATCAGTAGTACAAAGTCTGCAGCAGGAATGGAGTATTTGTGTCAGCCTGAAAGATCTTTTTTTTTTCTCTCCTCTAGCACACAAGTTTCAGTAGCAACAAATCTTTTGAGAATGGAATGAGAAGCAGTTTGTGTTTACTCAGCACATTGTAGCCTAGTGAACAAACCCAAGAGATGTGAGAAGGTTTTAGAAAACACAATCTTCAGTTTTGGGTTTTTTTTCTTAAGTCTCTTTTAATATTTCATTAAAAATAAAACTGTGGTTTACACACATGTGAGGTAGTTTATGAGTGGGTTTCTACGCCATATACAATGACAAATCCAATCAGTTGAAATGCACTACCATTGTGACACTACCAGGGAAATGTCAAATCTTCCAAAAACCAAGTCACTATAGGACAGCAGCAGATTAATCATCCCCTAATTGTGATTCAATCTGGAGTGCAAAGAATTTAGCTGAAGTAAAGTTGAAAACTTTTGTTGTCAATTTTTTTTTCCTAGCTTGAAAAGTATATTGGATTTCTTTTCATAGGCAAGTAGAAAAAGCTGTTTGAAGTGTTTAAGCTGAGTCTTAATATAAATTCATGTGCCTCTGAGACGTTAAAATTGAACTGTGGTAGTGAGTAACATTTTAAAAGTCCTTAATGAATCAAAGATTCTGGAAACTGCTTTTGCAAAACTGTGTAGCCTGGATACAAGGATTTAACTTCATTAATTCAAATGCTGAAGTTCTTTCATATTTTAATGGACAACTCTCAATGGAAACACTTCCAAAAGTATGGAATCAAAAGGATTATTTTTAATAAGACACATCATTGGTATTGGTAGAGGTCATAGATAATCACCAAGCTAGCACACCACTGACACTGTTTCCAGGGATTGCAGCAATGGTATGTCTCAAAAAACTGCCCTGGAAACACATTGGAGTCTCAATCTAAAATCCCTACTGAAGGCACTGTAATACTGAATATGGTTTCAGGTCATAAATATTTAGGTGAAGACTTCTGGGAAGCCAATGGAAGATCTGTCAGCAAAAGGACAGACCTTTCATTTCTTTATTGGTGGTTATTTCACTACAGCAATGAACCCTCTGGCACAGAAAACCAAACCAAAAAAAATTACTTTTCTGGTTAAAAAAATCTTCCTTATCTTAAAGCACTGAAGGTACCAGATTTTAAGAATTACAAACTTGGCTTAATCCTTGATTTGATCAACACATAGAAACAAATATCTGTGTTATTTTTCTGAAGTCTTAGAATAAAGTCTGCTCTTAATTGAAAATCCGACTCCATGTAGAACCAACAAATTTTGCTCCCTCACTACTTTGCACCAGTATCAGTGACATAGGACACATTTTAAGTACTGTCCCTTAATTTTAAAAAGTATTGGAAAAAATTGCATTAAAATAACCCACAATAAGATAATGTTTCCACAATTCAACAAATGTTTCTAAACTAATGTTTTCAAAAATTGGAAGAGTCCTGCAATAATATTCCACCTGCCAAGTTTCCACCCACAGAAATTCAAATTTCTGGATTATAATTAAATCTCTCTGGAAAAAAAAAATAACAAGTGACAGAATACCATAGAGTAGCAGGGCTGTCATTGTGCCAGTTTTTGCAAATGCTAAGATACCAAAACCTCCTTAGGGATGAGTTCCTGGCTTGGCAATAAACAATGCAAAGTAGATAATTGTGTGTCTGTAAAATACTTCTATATTACTACTACATTTATTGTTTTATAGGATTGTATTAATCTTATATACATTTATTATAAAGTTTCTTTACTTGTAGTTCTGTATCTTGAATATGAATTTTACTGTAGGCAGCCAAAGACTTCATCCTGCTGATAACAGAAAATTCTGCCAACCACAGAATGCATATTCATCACTGAGAGTAGTCAAGAATCCCAGAATGCCTTCAGCATGAATGTGTTATTGGTGTAAGAAAAAAATATTCCATGGTGCATGAATTCTGCATAGCACAGACCACAGACCAACAACCCTTACTTCATAGATATGCCCAGAGTAGCACCAAGAGCAAAAGCAGGTGTTCTAACAAAACTGTGCTTTTCCATATATTGCTAGGATAACTCGGGAAGAACAGTTTTCCACACTAACACTGGGAGGTAGTAACATCTGAAAAATATTAAAACCCTGTATGTGACCTCAGGTATTTATTTTACCCATTATAGAAACAACAAGTCTGTGAACTTTATCTGGTTATACTTTGTGGGAATAGAAGATCACACAGATGGAACGGATCTAAATATTTGAGCTGCATTTTGAGGTCAAAAAAACCCCACAACACTTTGACAGGAGGTAATATGCAGCTTCTTTTTTCCTTATTCTTTGACACTTGAGACAAACACTCCATCTCAGAATTCAGTGAAGCTGAAAGAGGCCTAACTTTTGGGAAGTTAATTATTTCAGGCTAGGAGCTACTGTGCCTTTCAATTTTCTCCTGATTGCAGCACTACAGAGCAGACTGTGTTTGGAAACAGAGACAGTGAATTTAACTGGAGTATGACAAGCAGTAATGTGTGCAGGATAATATGCTTACCTAATATCCTTCATTTAAAAGGCACAACACTGTAGGGAAAACGCAAAACACTTTGAAATACAATCAAAGCTATTCATATTTAATACTTCAAACAAGAGATCTAAAATGTTGCAGAGGTGACAACATATTCCAGAAAATGCCAGTGTTTAGTCTTGTCAAATTATAAAATAATAAGCTTCTGGTTTAGATTCTCTGAAAAGGCAATTAATTGTGAAACTATTTCACAAAAGAACTTTGTGCCTCTGTCAGAGACTAATGAACAAACTAGAGCTATGATACATTATTTGTGTATTTTCCAATAAGCAAGTGCTAACCACAAACTGCAGAGCTTTCTGAGATGACTTCTCAGTACAACAGGTACTGTAAATGCAAATGCTGTATCCATCATCTATTTAGAACAATATTAAAAATATCATCATCAGTGACATCCTCAGGTCCACCATCAGTGTGTCCTGCAGTTTTGACTCTCAGATATACAGCAAATTATCTTCTTTTATTTCCATAGGGACAAAAGTAGGTAAGTTTTTAAAAAACAAACAAACAGCATCAAACAACATTCACATAATGAAATATTTTTATGTATTTACACATTTAAATATATGTTTGTGAGTAAGTATCCAAATATGGAAAACTAATTATATTAACCTTAATAATAATTTTCATGGTTTGGTCATATTCCTGACAATGAAGAATTTTTTTGGAAATGTAAGAGTCTATAGCCTCTCTGTGAATTGCTAACTTCTAAATATGTTTGCAGCTCTATGCATAGTGACTGAATATCTGTATTATTCACACAAAAGCCAGCAAGGGCTTTTTTAGGGGACCAGATTCCACAACAGCGACAAGAGAATCTTTGTTGAACCATGTACAGCAATTTCTACTCAACATGCTAGACCTTTAAGTAAAGCACAGTAAAAAAAAAAAAATCTCCTTGACTTCTTGCCAGGAATTTTCTTCTAGTAAATTCAGAATGTAAGGAAAACAGGACTATTTGATTGTACCATGCCTGTAAAGACAAGATCCTTTGGAGCGTTATTTATGGTTTGATTTTGCCTTTAAGCAGAGTATAAAATCACTCTAAATTAAATTCACTAATAATCAAATTATTCATCCAGTGAAAACCATAATAAGGTAATTCAAATCTAATGTTAAAATCCAACATAAAATGAAGTTGAAAGTATCTATTGAATTTTAGTCTTTGTTTTTGGCTCCAGCTCTAGTTTGCCAGTACCATGGACTCATTTAACAAAGTGCATTTAAACACAGTCAGCAAGGTCCTGAACCTATAAAATGGAAGGGAGAACTGAGAAACCCACTGACTTTTAAAATTTCTTATGACTCACCGTACATATGTGGTTCCTACATGGCTAAGGCATCAAATATGATCTCGAACTTTATATCTGTATTTGTCATTCTTAAGAGTATTATGGGACAAAAAAAGACAGATCTGTCAGAAAGTGCTAGGGGAACGATTGTCTTTTCTCTATTTCAGCTACACACTCCTGCATATATAGATGGAAAGAGGCTTTTTCACCATCACATATAAACTGCAGCTGCATCCATCTTTAGCATTCTAAACTCAGCTCTGGTTTTGGAAAAAAAATACACTGTCAAACTGGAAAAGACTTGAGGAACTTTTATGACAAGAATACACCTTTAAAAATGATCAAGCAATAAAAGATGGAGATAATAAATCTCTTTAGTTTATTCAATACAATCTAGATATTGTACTAAAAAATTGTACTATTTTCTGTATTAAAAGCCTATAATATCAAAAAGCAGCAGAGAACTGTCCTCAAGTGTAAAAAGCACTTGAGATTTTTTTAAAGCTTTCTAAGAGAGAATAAACATATTCAGCTGCAGTTGCACAGCTGTAATACATGAAGTATCTCTACTGCTCTGAAAATAAAGTATTTATGATAAATACCCTTTAATTTTCTTTTGCTTGCATTCAGAACAGCAGCTCAAGGACAAAATATATGTATGCTTGGTTACAGACAGCATATGATTTAATAACTTTGCAGGTATTAATGACCATGGACATTTGAGATTTGAAGTCCTTCCTCCTTTTCTCTGTCATACTTTATATTGTTACTTTAAAAATTCTTACTCTTCCACCATCTTTGTTTACCCACCCTACATATTGAATCAGCACTGCTCTTGGGATCAGAATGTAGATCTCTGTTCTGGAGGAGACTTGCATCAGCATAGATAATCTCAGTTAGGAGATAAATATATGTATCAGAGGCAAAAAAAAAAAAACAACAAAACAAACCAAAAACAAACCACCCCAAATTCTCCTTGTCAGTATCTTTCATATTTTGGAACTTTTAAAAGTAATTCTACTTTAGTGAGCCCTGCAAAACATAGAAAGAAGTACGAATCAGTAAGAAAATGAGATCTCATGAGAAAGCAGCAGATGTGCCCAGTGCAGCCACCTTATCCATTAGATCATGCCATGTATCAATTTGGGGGCTGTCACATTGCATTCCTTACAATTTATTCAGTGAGGAAGGAAAGGGAACAGAAAGTAAATAATTTATAAGAATTTCAGCTAGGAGAACGTGTTAATGCCTTTTTCCCCCTTGCATCAACTAGTTTATTTTTCTAGGAAAAGGACAAATCTAGTAGTTGAGAAAATGGAATAAAGGAAACTGAAAGACTAAAAGTCATGCATTCCGCAGTAGGGGATTGTAATGGGATCCTATGCCACACCAATAGTTTCTGTCAACTTTTCCTCTTTCTGCAAAAAAAGAGCATTGAAAATGCAGAGGAGCCACTGTACACAGTGCCTTTATTATATGAACAGCCCCACATTATTTGGGATTGCAAATAGCAACATATTCAAAGCCATTGATATAATGGAAGCATTGTTGTGCTTTGGGTTGGGAGGGACCTTAAATATTATCTAGTTTTAAAACCCTTTCATGGGCAGGAACAGTTTCCACCAGACCAGGTTGTTAAAAGCCCCACCCAGCCTGGTTTTGTGTACTTCTATGGATGGGGCATCCACAAGATCTCTATCAACCAGCTCTACTGCCTCACCACCCTCACAGGAGGGGATTTTTTCCTAATACATAACCTATACCTATCCTACTCCATCTCAGGCCATTTCCCCATGTCATACCAATGTGAGAATTCCCTCTCCAGGTCTCTTGCAGGCCCCCTTTAGGCACTAGAAGGGGCTCTAAGGTCTCCTTGGACCCTCCTCCAGGCTGAACCACCCAGCTCTCTCAGCCTGGTTCCATTGAAGGAGGAAGTATTCCAACCATGTAATCATCTTCCTTCTTCCATCTCCTCAGGACTTTATTCCAACAGGTCAGCATCTTTTTTGTGTTGAGAGCCCCAGAGCTGGGCACAGGACTCCAGGTGGGTCCCACAAAAACAGAGTAGAGAAGGAAAATCCCCTTCCTACATCAGAGGTGCGTAAAGCACAGAGAAGGAAATGAATTGCACAGGAGAACTGTAATACAAAGCATCAGGCAAAGCCTCTTATGCAATTAAAGTGAGTAAATCCCTAAAAAGATGACAACATTACCTTTCAGGCTATGCTTTCTAAACTTTCCTGTATTTTGTTCTGAATGAACGGTGCAACTGAGGGCTCATGTACTGTGAGTACACAGTCTGGATCCCTCTCTCCTTCAAAAGTTTTTAAAATATGATTAGAAGTGCTTGTTCTAAATTGTTTTGAAGCAACAATTTCCTAGACAGGATTACATTGACAGTTTAAGAAACTAATTTTCTGCAAAGCAGATTTTACCATCGTAAGATTTAATATTTCAAGCATGCAAACCTGATAAAAGCTCAAAGAAAACCCACAAAATTGAGAGTAAAGCAATCCATGTCATTGTGGTTGTTGTTGTTTTTTTTTTCTTTATTGTTACAGTATCCTTGTAAAAATATTTTTTTACTTTTTTTTTCTTTTTATTTTTTTAGATACCCTTTCTCCTTCATGGAAATTTAAATGTTGGCATTCAATATTCTGGACTGAAATGGACCACTTCATTGAGTTTGTTTTTCTCTGAACACAAACCTTGCAGTCAGTCAACTGAATTATTATTTCAAAATAATGAATGCCTTATAGAAACATACTTTGGCATTAAAATCAGTAAGAGAGGGAGCTCAAACACCACAGAGTATCTTTCAGAATACATAAAATTCCTGAAACTAAAACACAAAACAAATAACTAGTTAAAGAGTACTTGTTAGAATATGACTATTTACTTGTTTGTGAACATCTGTATATATAAAATGTATTGAAATTCAGTGATGCAGAATAATAAAATAATAAAAAAATCATATAGGTTTATGCTCAATGCTTTTATTTCACTATCTTCTTTTATAAGACAGTGGTTCCCATGTGCCTAAATCCTCATAAAGCAGGCTCACCAGACATTACCTACCAGCTCACAGTTTGCAACATAAAGCTAAAATTTTCATAATGGGCAGTTTCACTGAGTTCATGTGATACTAAACATAAGCAGTAACAGGTACTGAGGTGGAGAACAGGAGCTTTCCACTTTTCATTCCAATGCCTCTTGCTGATTACAAGTCTTGCAATTTTTGAAAGAGGTAGTGTGAACCAGTTTGCTTGTATCAGCAGAGGGGTACAGGACACTAAATGTTCAGCGCAGTATTGAACACCATGAAGTTACAACTTTGCCCTGGCATCTGGGGAGATCATAAAAGCAAAAGGATGGAGAGGGAAACTCAAGCACGTTCCAGATTAAATTAAAATGGTGCCCCAGACTGAAAAGGTACACCAATGTGGTTTAAAACTGTCTGAGAGTCCTGACATGAATTAAGCCATAGAGGGCTCCTCACAACGTGGAAAGCAAGTGTCTCTGATGGCACCTAGAGTGGAGCTTCCAGAATGTTCCACAATGAAATCTGCTTTAAACTCCCCAAACCTGCTATTTAAACTCAACCAAGAAACAGTAAATAAAAAGCTCTGAGATATTCTTTAAAATAATATTGCTGCTCCAAAGCAAAACACTAATGAAGGTGTGGACACACCTGGTTGGAGTCCTGCTATCCAAATGCTCAATGATTCCTTCAAAGAATTTGAACAGAGTAATGAGGTATGGCTTCATTCTGCCAGAAGTGTATTCCCTTCTATAATGATATATTTTCATTAATTTACCAGCTCAAGCTTTTGATACATTTCTCATAATTTTTTAGCACTCTGAAAAGTACTATATTGCTTTTTAATTCACACTTGGAGCCATTTAAAAAAAACAACTTAAGATCTCATTTACCACCCCATGGTCGATTTAAGTTGTACATTATATAGTAAACCCAGCAGTCAGTAATTTCAGGATTGAGTTTCTTGAGATTTTTGGGGTGAATACCAATGATCTGGACTGTGAAGACTAGATGGACCATTGCTGATTTATTATTTCTAATTTTATCAATTCTGCGATAAAACATCCTGGTGTTTCTAATTAGAGAATCCTCACATGTGGAACCTATTGAGAAAGGCACTACCAAGCTTTTCATGGAAAAATTCAGAATGGTTCATTAAACTTAATCAACTTTTAAGATTCCAGTGCGACAGACAAAATCACTTTCTCAGCCCAGCACTGTACACTCACCTTCTCCTCTCAGGCTTTTCTTCACTGCTTTCTAATGCATTTATCACAGTTTATGAAAAGCAGATTTTCATCAAGCTAAGTTCTAAATAGCACAAAGGCAAGCATGGAGATTCCATTTTTATTATTAAAAATTGTCAGACAATTGTTCTAAACATTGCTGGTATACAAAATCATGTTTAATTTACTACATAGTGGTTTAAAAATTCTGGATTTTTTTTATTTATCAAAATATAAAGGATCATTGTTGTTTTTGAAGGTGGATTATATCTACAAAGAATTGAGATAATTAGAGGTTTTCTTAAAAATTAAAGCTACAAAAAAAAGAGTGTATTATGATTAGCAATATCAGAAAAAAAAAACAAAAAAGAGGCATTTATAATTTCTGTTGACAAAATATCAGCTCTTACTCACAACGTGTCAGAAAGAAGCCAACTCTAGTCAGTGACAACACCAAGGAGTGCTGGTGAATCACTAGCTGAAGACAAAGTCATGAAAAATCTGGCAGCTGACTAATAGGAATACTCATAGACTTATTTATACAAAGTGATTATGTAAGAGTCATGCTTTTTGAGGTTGATGGTGGCGTCAGTCATGGATGGTTGATGGAGAGGAGTCACAGAACCAGGGTTGGAAAGTGTGTACCCTGTCTCATGTTTGCTGGTACTCTCTCCCAGGGAGATGGACCTTGTTTAAACTTAACCCTCACACCACCCTTCCACACTGGGACTTCATGCAAGACAGGCACAGGACCCCTGAGGTGACACCCAGTGGTGCCACTTTCGGATGGACATGGCTCCAAAGCAAAGGAGATTTCACTGAGGGCCAGGTGGGCACATCCCATGCCCAATGCAGGAAACACAGGAATTCTGCCTTTCTGGTCTCAAAACTATCTTTTCATCTAGGTCTGATCCAGAGGACCCTGCTCAAGAGAGTTACTGGAACTGGCTAAGCTCCAGCAAAATATATGCTCTGACATTTCTCCTGCCTCAGAATATGCTCACATTTTAGACAATCACCTGTTTTACTGACAGTCACTTGTACTAATAAATAAGATAATCTATCAATTCCAGCATGACAAGAAATTTATGTCTTCTCTCATTCATAAAATATCCACGTTTGATCATTCTCTATTTTTCCTCATCTTTATTTTCTTACTACTTTACCCCATGTCTCTGTGTCACTAAACCACTGCTTGTTGACACCTGCCCACCCTTTTCCCTCTCCTGTTGGTGCTCAGTGCATTTTTTTTGTGTTACTGTACAATTATATTCATAGCCTCCGGTCAGGATGAAAACTTCTCTCACTTCTATAAACATGCAATGAAAAGCAACTTTTCCTCTATCAGCACAAATCAACCACAAGAAAAAAAAAATAAAAAAAAAAAAAAGAAAAAAAGAAGATGAAAAGAAAATACGAAAAAAAGAAAAGAAAGGGAAGCGTAGTAACAAAATGCAAGAGGTGTTTCACAGAATTAGTAAAGAGCTTTATGATCCTCATTACAAGTGAATTACTGAGTTTTATAAATAGTTCAACTACTTATAGGAAATATAATGAAATGTTTTTAAATTAGCCTTGTGTTTCTGTTGGTATACTTCAGAGCAATATTGGCCTCGAGATCCCTTAATGCTTTTTAATAAAGCATACAAGATGAAATAAGAAAAATTAAAAGTCAATTTAAATACACTTAAAAGATTTCAATTTGTACATGTTAGTGGAGTAAATTACAGTTAATGTGTTAAAGTTCTGGGGTTTGTTATTTCTAAAATGATGCAATTAGCCTCCAAGTTCAAACTCAATGTTACAGTACAACTATTTTTAGCAAGTAAAAAATCACTTTACATCTACAGTTAATTGCAGTTTATTTGGCCTTTGAGATATACCAGTTCAAAAGCAATAATGACTTTTAATGACAATTACAATAGCAAATGCATAAACTACTGAGAGTAAAAATGAAACACCCATGGAGTCCAAGAGTGTCCCTCTACTTTTTTTTTGCCTTTCTCATCAAATTATAGTGCAGGAAGATGTTTCAAATTGATGTGTGAAGCAAAGGTGAAAACATAAAAAGGAATATTTTAAGCACTTCAACTTCTCATAATTACTCTTTACTTATTGCAATCAGTGAAGTATGTGTCAAAATCAAAACAGTTTTTAACACCAAAAATTTTGTTTGGTACCTAGTGAGATCAACCAGTCAGTCATTGTTCTCCACAGGCACACACAGCCCTGAAGAGACACTATTGGTGCACTATGCACATGCACCAAGGTGACTTCTGGAGTCCCTTCCAGCCTCAGCCATCTGGCCTACCCAGCCTCAACCACACTTTTACCTTTCACAGAATTCACTCCTCTTCTTGCTCCACATCCAAGAAAATAGAGACATATTCATAAGGACTTAAATGCCTTAGAAGAAGGAATAAAAAGTACTCCTTCTAAATAAAGAGAAAATACCTGGTTTTATAGCTTCACTTATCACAATTTTTTCAAAGTACTTCACAAGTGAAATGTTTAAGCAAACATTTAAACAGCTCATCAGAAGTGGCTATGTAATCACCATCACTCAAATATCTCCAAAATTATAATGACTCTTAAAAAAAAGAACAATAGGAAACACTTTAAAAAAGCTTTTGGTAAAAATCACAGACTAGAAGTAGAGTAGGACACAAATGAGATGTTTGTCCTTTTGTTCTCTCATTCTCATCACCCCTTTCAAAAATTGTTTTCAAGAGCAACAAGAAGTGTAGGATTCTAATTTCTGTCATCAACATGGTCATGAAGTGAACAAATCTCTTCAAAACTGTACTCAGATCTCCTGTCATGTGGCTTGAGAAAAATTCTGAACGCAGCAGGATTTTTATACCCTTCCATTCCAATCCACCATATGCACATAAGTAAGTATTCCAGACATGGGAAGTAGATGGGGCTGGCTTTCATTCTGTTATCTCACTAATTATATTATTTACCCCCCTAGATCACACCTTGCAGGTACTGGGCATTAGCCTTAGTGAGGGCAGTACACTGAAGGGGACAGGTGAGCCATAGCTGGTAATTCCCACCAGCTCTTCTCTGTTTACTGGGAAAAATAAAATGGCACAAACTTGAAAGGTTCCTTAGTGCAATTAGGAGCATATATAGATAAGCAACAAGACTTTTGCAAACATTTGTTGAATCCTTGCAGGGTCTCAGACACAAATCACGAATCTGAAATGTATATGCACAGGGGAGTAAAAGCTTAGTGACCAGGAGGGACAAAGCTGACACAATGGAAATGCACTAGAAGAGCAACTAATCACAGGAATTTCTTGGTGATTGTGATGACATTGGATTGAATAATTATACTGTGGATTTATGTATTTTATATGAGTAATCTGTTGCAGCTGTACAATGAAGAGTAACACAAGGCAGAAATCAAGTAAGCAGAATTCCCATGTTAGATAGTTTTAACAAGGAAAAATATGATTGAGATGGGTCCAGATTCATACCACTTTCACAATTTTTAAAGAAAATTACACAAATTATTATTTTCAAATAATTTGCTATCTGCAAGATGTGAAAGGAGAAATACAGATTTTTTGAAAAACAATTTGCTTTGTAAAATACAAAAAAGATGACAGTAATGACAAAAAACATTTATGTGCAAAATATGTTGGAAACCCCTTTCTTTCCATGGTAAATACTGATTATAAAAAATTGCTATATGAAATGTTAAAATAGGTATTACGATGACATTTTACACCAATAAAATGTGGTACAACAATTTAAATTTTTTATTAATTTATGAATTAATAAAACACCCTGGAAAAAAAATTGTCTGTTCCACTCAAGTAATTCCCTGTAAATTTTGCCAGCAGTTTCCAGTTATATATCCCACTACTTGAGTCTTTTCCCCCACATCAGTACTGAGAATAAAAATTTTATATTTAACTTATTTTTTGGCTCAGTATAGGAAACTATATAGTCTTACAGAAAAAAATTTGTCATAAAAGACCCTTTAACCTACATGAGTTAACCCTCTGTTGCACCCTGGAAGGGAATAATTCAGTTCTAGAATTCCTGGGAGAAAATTTAAAAAAAAAATTAAAAATAAAAAAAATTAAACTAATTTTACCTGCAAGTGGTTTTCATTGTTAGACTAAAGCCAAATGGCAGAAAAAACCCCCAAAGCTTCTTAGGTCCTATTTGCCTGAGGCTTAAAACTATGCACTTTAAAAATTTGGTTTGTTTTTTGGTTTTTTTGGGGTTTTGTTTTATGGGGGGGGGGGTGATGGGAGTAAGGTGGGGGCTCTTTCTTTTTGTTATCTCCTTTACCCAAAGGAGATTCACTAGTCAGCAGCATACCAGAGTGCCTTATGTCTATTTTACTGCAGCATACACCAATCTGGTTTTAGTGTTAGTATAGAAAACCTGAAATATAATTTTGTAGTCAATGTTTAGATTGCTCTAGGCTGAACTGGGTATGGTATGCATTCGCTTAAAGTTTTTTTTAAGCCAATGGTTAAATATTTGAAAAGTGATTCATGTAGGTGATCAGTTTACAGCATGAAAGTTAGAATCATGTAATTGCATTTACTTATTATTTTTCTTCCTTTACATTTTCTGCATCAGTATATTTTAACTAGCAACTAACTGTCATACCAAAAAGAACCTCCCATATCAATGAGGTAATTTCTGGTCATTTCTTCACAGCTGAGACAGTTGAGAGAATAACCTCTACTGAACTTGTTAAAAATTATGAGCTGTAGGCTTAGATTATTCTATGATTCTGTAACAGCTGAGTTGGAAGGGACCCATCCAGCTCCTGGTCGTGAAGAGGACACCTCAAGAGTCACACCATGTGTCTGAGAGAGTTGTCCAAACACTTCTTGAGCTCTGTCAGGCTTGGTGACCACTGCCCTGGGGAGCCTGTTCCAGTGCCCAGTCACCCTCTGGGGAAAGAACCTTCTACTGATATTCAACCCACACCTCCCTTTCATGCCGTTGCCTCGAGTCCTTGTCGCTGCCTCTTCTCTTCCTGTCGAGGAAATTGTGACTGCAGTGAGGTCTTCCCTCAGTCTCCTCCAGGCTGAACAGACCAAGTGCCCTCAGTCCTTCCTCACATGGCTTCCCCTCCAGACACTTCTTTATCTTCTAAAGACAATTCTCTTTTATCAAATACTCCAGCTTTCCACATGGAATATCAGGAAGAGCTACATTCTAAAAAATTAAGTGGTATCTTGCGATACTTATATAATGATAGCAGTATATAATTTGAAGGACGTAATCCAAATTTTTAAGGGCCCAGGTCAGGGGAAAAATGTACTTTAAGTCATTATTTATTCTAAGAAGTCATACTGCTTGTGTTATATGGCTAAAAGTCAAGTAAACCTAAAACATATGTTCCTTATAGTTCGTCAAGTCTTTATTCTGATATTATTGCAGACTTCCAGAAATAGTGAAAAAAAACCTTGCTACTGCAAAAATAATAGAATAGGTGGACAGGAGGTACTGAACAACTAATTGGATGATTTCAGAAAATGTTTTGATCATTTTATATCATTAACTTGGACAAAATTTCTGTTCTTACCAGCCTACGCCCATCAGCTGTCTTGTATTTCTAGAAAGTCACTGAGGCTTTATTTACTTCTGTGATTTTTTCAGAATCATAGATCATTCTCTTTTTTTAATAGGGTGTTTTAAGAGATAAACAGTATCCACTGCCAAGAGATTAAGACATAGCAGCTACACAGGCGTTTTGCATCCAAGTAATGTGCTTCACAGTCAGATAAACTTTCCTTAAGAAACAATCCATAAGCAGAAAAGTGTACACAAAACAATACCAGTTCTCTTCTCTCCTATTATCAACACTGTCCAAAGTCACTTTTCCCTTTCTCCTGGGGAGCCTAGAAAGACCTAAGACTGTAAGAGGTAAGGTAAGACTCCAAATCCCAGGAGTAGCTGCTTTCCATTCCCAGTTTCAGAACGTGTGAATACACATTCTTGATGGGCATGGGGATGGATGAACACACATGCCCAGGAGTTTTCATGTGGCTGGCACCCAGATCTGACAAGACAAAGAGCAGAACCTTTTCCAGCACACACAGAGCTAACACTCCTGTAAACACAAACAGGTGGTACCACACTGTTCTTCCTCTCTGACCAAGAATGTTCTGGATTTAGGATGAGGATAATGTTGATAACATACTGATATTTCAGTTGTTGCTAAGTAGCATTTCTGTTAAGTCAAGGACTTTTCATTTCCACATGTTCTAGCAGTGAGCAGGTGTACAAGAAAATAAGATAGGAGGGAGCTTAGCCAGGGCAGCTGTCCCAGGCTGCCCAAAGGGATATTCCATACCAAAGAACACAATGCCCCATACATAAGCTGCAGGATGGGGCACATCACTGCTTGGAGACAGATGGGTATTGTGCATCACTTGTCTTTCTCAGGTTTAATCTCTCTCTCACTCTCTCTCTCTCTCCCCTTTTGCTTTATTACTTATTAGCATTATCACTGTTATTATTAATATTAACAATAACAATAATATTAGTAATAATTATTAGTACTAGTAGTACAACTACTACTATTAAATTTTATTTTGTTTTCAAATATTAAACTGGTTTTTTTGGTTTTTTTTTTTTTTTTTTGGTTTTTTTTTTTTTTTTTTTATTCTTCTCTCCATTTCACTCAGGGTGAGCCAGTAGTTGGGTGGCATCTAGCTGCTGGCTGAGGTTAAACCACAACAATTCTGTGTGGTTAAACCACAGTAATTCCACTATTGTGTGCACAAGGACAATAGAAAGACTGGAAACATATATGAGTAAATACTGTCAATGAGAAAATAAAAGTGGAGTTCTGCATTTCTTCTACTGCTCCTCCAGGTCATATTAAGGAATAATGGAAAAATACACTGTAGGAGATGTTGCATTTACTCTGTGCTTCACCTGAAAGCTCTTTAAGCCTGCCTAAAACACAGGCAGAGGTCTTAAACTGCAAGCTGATTCCTCTTTTAACATTCTCCAGAGAAAACTGCCATTTCATTTTCCCCCTAAGGGGAACTTCTTAAATACTTTATGACAAACTGTTTTATTAATAAGATTCCTAGATAATTTGAAAAATCTTATTATTCATTATTGCAACCTTTATCTGACAACTGCCTTGTTGTATCTTCCATTAGTTTCCAGAACTTGTAGAAAATTCATTCAGTTATATGCCTGAAGAATTGCAAATTACCTTTCCCATCCTTTTTATAAAATTTAGCAATTTTCGTGTATTAATGAAAATGAAATTTCATTAAATGTCTTAAAGTTTCATAAAATAGGAAGCATTAAGGTTGGTTCACTCTATCAAATTATCAGGTTCATGAATACTATACACAAAATTCATATTAAGTAGGAAGGCAGGAAGTCTGCAAAGGCCTTGCACTTACTCCTCTGCAAATACCAATGTTCTTTAAAGGCAAATTAATTTAACAAATACCAAAGAACAGGTGGGAAACATTTGTGGTATCTTAGGACTGCCATTAAAGCAAGACAACACTCTATTATTATTAGACGTCTGTTTGTAGCTCTAATATAAAGTAATTATTGAAAATAAAATTCCTTTCTTAGCTCATTATGTATTTATTATAATATTATCCATTTGGTCTAATGTTGATATAAGTGGAAGGGAACTGTGGAGCTAATTACTGCTCAGGTTTCCAGAATCTAACAGTAAAATATTTGACAACAAATGGAGAGAATTCATGGTTAAAAGGCAAAATAATAACTGTTTTCCTTGTGCCAGGAAAGAGGAACTTGAGAATTCTAGGGTGATGAACAAAGGAAATTGCACAAATAAAAACCAACATAAAATGTAAAGTAGGTTGTGTGAACTCTGGAAGACAAAGCATGAAGAAAGAGGCATCTCTGTTGACAAGGAAAGATATTAATTTTGCTGTCAGTTGTGATGTTATTGCAACTCAGGGAACAACTGAGGAAGAATGAGTAGATAAAGTATCTAATTCTATCAAGGGTGACTCTCTGCAAGTAATCACAAACTGCAGTAAGGAACAGTCAATCAAAATCATTGCTGTATATGACTGAAGATTGTTCACACAAAATATAACATTAGTGAATTTGCAACAGGCCAGGCTGCACAAGGTTCATCATAAAAATGACTCAGTTTCAGAACTGTAAGGCAGAGGCAGAAAACTTATACCTGGATAAAATAAGTTCACACAAAACACCTTGAAGTTTTCTCAGCAATTTCATAAGAATACAATGAGCAGATTCCTCCTGCATGATCAAAAAAGAATGTCAAGGAAAGCTTGATGGGGTCTCACAAAAGTGGTTAGAAGAGAGCTCAGGTATTGTGAAAAAATCCTATAGATGTCAGTTAAACTTAGCATTTTAAAGAGCTCTAGCAAACCTAAAGGCAGTTCTGGAACAGCGCTGAGATACTAAGAAATGCAAATTATCAGCTCGTTCCATCTAGAAGTGCAAACAGAAATTTGTTATAAGCTAGTTGCCTTAGCAACAATATTACAAATTAAATGCTGCAAATACTTGAGCAATAACTGAGGTTGTAGCCTGGCAACATGCTGCATGTGAGAAGCTCCTGACCTCAGCCTCAGTGGTGAATGACCTCAGAGCAAATGGCCACATTTCCAAGGTTTAGCCTAAATGAACACTTCCATCAAAAGCAATCTAAAAGATTTCTCAGCATTCACATTACACAGTATTAAAATTGATACACAGCAGTGAGTGAAATAAACTTCCAAGACATGGATCTGTGTTCACCTGGGGGTTTTCTGCCCCAGGTTATCTCTACATGGGATAGTGATGCATACCACAGGACTCTCAGAACAGAGTGGTTGCCAGAAGTGTAAGGTGACAGTGCTTGATTTATGAGCTCTAATGTCAAGTCCTGTGGTCATTACTCTGAGCTAAACCAGTACTCAACAGATCCATGCTGATTATACACATATTAAGCACAGAAGTAACAAAACAAAAACCTGCAATTGCTATAAATATATGTGTGTGTATGTATATGCAAATGTGCATCAGTATAATGTAATAAGAGAAGTGTTCACGAGGAAGCAGAAAGTTCCATTGCTCTGTGGAAGTATTTCAGTGTTACTGCAAACTTTATACTCCTTTATTATGTGTTTCCAAATTTATGTCTACGCCTCTGGTTTATGTATAGCCTTTCCTTGACTCTTCAAAAGCACCAAGGTTACACCCAATGCTGTGAAAACTGAAATACCTGAGAGGAAAAATCCAAAAGAAAATCTTTCATCTTTCATATAGACCCCTGGAACATAAAAAGTCTCCATAAACAAAGACATCCAAACTATATAAATATCTGCTAGAAAATAAAGAAAAAGAGATAAGGGACTCCTGCAATCCAACAAGAACCCAGCTCCTGGTCAGTAATGGATCCTGAATTGGTAAGCCATTTTACTAAACTCTAAGAAGAGCTATCAAGCCATTGAAAGTTTACTGTACTTGAGATATCTTTATATTATTACAGATATTCATGAGTTACACTTTTTCACCTCTGTTGCTGTCTATCTCAGTCCTCTAGCAGGGAGACTCCTGTTGTAAAACCACACCCAGAACTGGTATGGAAGCTGTGATGGTGTCATACCTTCACCTTTTTAGTTTAAAAGAAAGAAAAAAAACCCAAAAAAAAATTTGTCTGCCTAAAAACCTGTTTTAAAGACTGCTACTTCTGGCTTTTCAGAACAGTAGCATAAAAAGTCTTTGAAAGATATGTTAGTGAGAAATAACCATGTCAAACTATAGCTGATAAATGTTGAAATCCCCTAAAAGTTCTCTCTCCTTTGATGTTTTTTTCCTAGGAATGACACCCCTCTGCAGTGAAGCAGAGTACATCAGCTGTGTACTCCTTGCACAGAGATCAGAAAACCCATTGACTCTGTAACATCTGCCTACAGATTAGAGAAGACACCATCACTTCTGAAAACTGCTATTTTGAGACTGTAAAAGGTTGTAAGCTATAATTTCCATGTTTGGCATAGTGAGAGGTGATAAATGTGGCTAGGTAGAATTTATGGAGTTTGTTCTGACAGTCTCTGTGCAATTTCCAATTCACATTATTTTCAATTATTTCCTGCTTCATAAGATAAATTGTATAAATTTATGGGAGCAGACAGAGTACAAAGCTGTCTTTGCTTTAAATCACAAGGTCATGTTCCATAATTACTTAATGTTACTGCCTCTAGAAGGACCTATCTAGAGTTTGTGTAAGAAGTAAATCTTACTCCAATTTTTCTCCAATAGAGAAAATCAAAGATCTTATTGTTTTTCTGAGACTGCCCACAAAAATTCACAGCAAGTAATATTTTATTCTAACAAACTACTATATAAAACTCTGTACTCTAAAAAAGGTGAGTTTTTTCCTTTTTCTTAATGTTGTATTTTTGCAAAGAAAATGTAATTTTACAAACTTTTTGATCAGGTGAAGGTACCAATAACCATACCATGAAAGTATCAGATAAAGTAGATATATGAAATAGAAAGAAAGTCATCTGCACACTTATTCAATTAAACCACAATATTACATAGATAATACTCAAATATGTACCTCTGACTCTTTTTGAAATCAGCATCTGCAGATTGGTTGCCTAGGTCTTTATATATACCACTAAATTATCACTTATTTTAAGCTGACACTTCACTATTAATCCTGCTTCGATAAATTATTTTTAAAAAAAACCAAAACCCAACTAAACAAAAATTAAAGAAAACCACCCCTAAAAATAATTCCAGTGCTATTTATCCCCATTTTTGTCAGCATAATCACAGATTACTTTATGTTAATTTCCTGTAAAATGTTTACCTCCTACATGCCTGGCATTTAGCTGTCTGAATTCTGCTTAAAAAAGATTCTAGAAACTGTGCCTGGAAAGCAAAGAAACATGAAAAGAAATGGTCGTGCTACAAATAGAAAAGTAAGATGAAAGGGAGGGTAAGGGGGTGAGTTGTCCCTTATTTATGCCAATAGCCACTAGCAGCTCACATCCTTAACCCAAAAACTGTGCCATTCCACATTGGAGTGCAGGGGCATGCAAAGTCAAAACCCATGGGGTTTATACCTTTTTTAAAAAACATATAGATTTCCTATAAATCATTAATATTTAAATAGTAATCTGAACCATAGAAGTCATCACCCATACTTTGACACAAATCTGAGTCAAAGAATATTCTTTCACCATCCTCACACAGGAATTGTTTTCTTCTTAGAGCAGCTTTAGAGAAGCTGAACTTCTTCTGAGTGGAAGGTAACATTTCCATGCCACACACAAAACTAAAGTAATTGGAAAGTTGCCAATTAATTGCATCCAACATCTGCCCTTAATGGTGGTGTACAATGATGGGTATAATAAAGTCTCACTTGCTGAGACTGAGCACTAATTGACAGCGTGTTCCTTTGAACTCCATATTACTTGTAATTAGATACAAGTCAGATATTCCTGTTGAAAAACACCCTTTAAAAGTCCTCAAAAGTGACTGTGGATGCTAAGAAAGCTATCTGGGACCAAACTGACTGAAACACTGATTCCATCTCAACTCGAAACTCAGCCCTATCATCAGATTAATTTAATTTGTGTTGGTTTCTTTACTGCTGACTGGGGAACAGTGAATTTCAAACTGCTCTAATTTGTTTGTATCTCAGAGTAATTTGAAAACAAAATCAAGGGAGATCAACCTAGTCTGCCTGTTTAGTGAAAAGTCTTATAGCATATATGACATTCTTAATAAAAAATATTTATTAGTTGCAGCATTTCACAGACACTGACAGTGTGTTTTAGGGGAATGAAATGGAAAGTGTTTCACCCTAAAGGTAATGAATGGATCACAGTTAAGATGTACAACTTCTGACTCAGTATTTGTTAAAACCCAGTGATTTTATTTTGGATCCCCATATTCTGTGCTGGCCCAGATGCTGTGTAGTGCCTGGTTATCACATTCTCCCCACCTTATCCTTAATTACATGTGCCCATGCAGTTACAGTCATTGGACATAAAATACAAGCTTTCATTTAGAAATTAAAAAAAAAAAACAAAAAAACCAAACAACTAAATGTCCAGGAAACCCACATCTACATTCTTTGATGTATCAGCATTCAGCACAATAAATTCTGTTCTTCTGACTGCACTTTAAGGCATTGCTTATTACTTATGTAACTGGAGATGTATTTCTTTTGTAAAGCACTGATTTGATGTTACTTCTGACCAGACTTTTGGTTGCACATACATTATCAAATAACCTTGTACATTCACACCTCAAACGTGCACATTTTCTGTTTGGAATGTTTCATTTCTCCAAGCAGAGGCCAGTTGCTTATGCTTTACTCTCACTACTTGTTTCAAATGTTGACATGTCTTTACCCAACTGTTTAGCATTTCCTAGCAAGAGTTCCCAGTAAAATTACTGCAAATTTGAACAATGACTCATTGTAAACCTTTAACTTACTCCTTTTCATTTTGTCAAAATTTACCACTTTATTCCTGTATCTGAGAGTCTTTTTCAGCTGGAACTAAACACAGTTGAACATTCACTTACAATGTCTTCTGAATTTTATCAGAAAGTATTAAAGGAAGCATTTTTCAGTGCAGGGATAAAACAAACATAGGACATAAATGTAGCAAAAGATTATTTATGCTTTATGTGACCATTTAGTTCCAGTTAAGCTGAAGAAATTTTTCAGAAAAACCCCAACATGTTGCTTACCAAATCTCACAGAATAAAAGCATTAATCAAACTGTGTAACTACATCATCACAATAACATTTTCTTTTGTTATTAAATATAGTCCAGTGTCCTAAGATCCTACTCCAAAAAATGCTGGACTTTTCACATGAAAAACTGTTCAAGAATAATTTAGAGCTATGTTAAAAATTGAATCTTTTGTCCTTGGTAAAGAAGATTATAACACAGATAATCACCTCAAATATTCAATTATTTTAATTTTTGCAACAGAACAGAAATGACAGGAATTTTTCTCTAATTTACTGCCCTGCCACTCACCATCTCTTCAGAAGACTGTGGATAAATAATCAATGAAGGAGGAAGTAGAAAGAAATAATTATTTAGAATTTTCAAGTACAGGTCTTATGCCTCCAATGAAAATTATCAAACATGACTGCACGAAAACAAATGCTGAAGTTTTCCCTCAATGCACAGTAGAATTTGGTTTTCAAGTTATTGACTCATCAAGAAATTTCTCAAGTTATTCAGGAGGAGGAAAGGGGCTAAAATGAAGTATGAAATTTTACTTCTTTAGAGAGACTGCAAAAATAAAAATATACTGAACATTTATAACTTCTACATGACTCTACATGTATTCAGTATATCAAGCCAAATTTACTATGTTCTTTGTGATAAAAATAAAAACAACCCAAACAAATTCAATCCAAAACTTATATTGTAGTTTGTCTGATTGCCTAAATATTTCTTCCATAACAATTTTGTCAAAACTTCTGCAATCAATGTACATACTTACTGAAGCATTCAGCATAAGAGTGATCAAGACAATATTTTCATACTTTTAATCAGAAATTATGAAATGTTAAGGCTCAAAACGAGAGTAAATAAGTAAAACTTTTTTTTTCTACATTTGTCTTTGGTTCAAAGAGACTTTTTGTTATTCATTATTCTCAATACTCAGACCTAGCCATATCAGTTTCCCACTCACCTTCTAGTCAATTTTTCCAGCCTCTATATGATCAGCCTATTTCTACAGAGGAATCTATGCCAAAAACCTTGTTAAAAGTTTAAATATATTTAGTTAGAATATTTACCACTCCAATTCTTGTTACTTTCATACAGATTTATCAACCAATTCAAGAATCTTAGGCTTCAACACAGAGATAAACAAGGCAGATTAAAAAAAAAACAAAAATAGAAATAAACTGGCTAGGAAAGAATTCCTAAAAACAATTTTGAGAGCCTTCAATGTTTTGGAAAATGTAATTTTACCCAGACTTTTGGGAAGAATAGCAACAAAAATACAATGGGAGGAAGTGTATCACATACATAGAATAAATCTATTCAAGGCTGTGAAGATGTCAAGAAAGAATCTTTAGAATTTGTTCTAAATCCCTGAGCTTAGCATATAGTTTTGAGGTTGAATGGAAATACATGCTCAGACAGTGCAGTGCAAGGCCATCAGCTATCTGTATTTTGAAAAAATGACATCTTGGCAGCGAAACATGCTGGAGTCTCAGAAATCCCAGTATTAAAGCCAGTCAAGACAAAAATCCTTTGTCCCTCTTGCATCAGTCAATCAAGTGTTTTTCTCCTAACTTTTTTAACTGATAAAACTAAGTGTAGGAGACAACACATGTCACTGCAATTAGAGACAAAAATTTCAAAAGATAATTACATAAAAAAAGATCATCTTTTAGGAGGCCAGTGATATTTATTGGGAAATTAAGCTAAAATGCTGAAATCTTTTATCATCAATAAATTAATAAATAGTCTATAATGATAACTAAGCTAAATTAAGACCTATAGCTGTCATTATACTACCTGCTGCTCAATGGCTGTGGTTTAGAAAAATAGGAAGGCAAGCTAAACATTTTCGATTACTGGTTTTGATATTAAATTAGCACATCCTCTGCTTTAAAACACAGCTGATCTTCAGCAGATTCATTAATTTAATTCAGTCTCAGCATTTTATTAATTGTTCATGGAATTAAACAAATTATAAATTAGTAAATGCATTTTGTGTGAAATTTTAAACTAAAGGTTAAGGCCTTTTGCTGCTATTTTAGCTGACTGCAAAAATTACACTGTCCAACATGTTGAAGCAGAGATAATTCCACTTCTTACCTTAATATAAAAAACTGACCACAATGGCAGTAGCTGGAGCTCATTACTTCCACATTTTTTGTTTCACTCGCAGTCACCAAAATAAATCTAATCAAACCTTTGCCTAGGGTGATTTCACTATAAACTATAGAATAAAAACCAAATATACCTTCTTGCAGACTTGGCTGACATATGAAATTAACTATCCAAAAACCCACAAAAATTTCAGCAAAAAAATACAAGGAACAATAAAAAGTATTGCTCTGCACTAAAGCAAAACTCATCCTTGGAAAGTAAAGAAGAAAATTCCATTAAAAATCCTTTGTATATTCAAAACTTTGATGGATATGACCCCAAGCATCATGATCCAACTTTGAAGTTAGATCCAACTTTGAGGGAGGCCCTGCTGGAGCAGGAGGTTGGACGGGCTGACCTCCAGAGGAAGTTTTCAACCTAAATTATTCTGATTCTAGACTTGGAGAATAGTACACAGGGGAAAAAAAAATAAAAAATTTAAAAAAAACCCCAAGCTAAATTGGAAAAGCAAGTGTATCCTTATTAAGCTTTTAGTTTTCTACCAGAATATAACATTAATTTTAATTGATTTCAGGAAAAGAGGAAAGAAGTTTACATACCATGGCCTTGAAGAGATTGATGTTAGAAAATAATTTTCAACAATTCCCATTCAACATGGCTTTTTAGCATCAAGCTTATCACATTCTATTATCAAGCTCTTTTCTGCAATGTATGACTGATAAAAATCTTCTGTCCAGGCTAAGTAAAGATCGTTGGGTCGTAAGTCCTTGTCTGAGTCATGGTTTTTATTTTTACTTACAGACAGAGTATTTCTGTCAAAATGGTTGACTTAAAATTTTTACACATGTAGAGAGGAAACAAAATCCTGTGAAATGGAAATCACTTTGACACTATAAATATGGAGAAAACTCAGAGAGCTCAAACATGCAGACACTGCTGTTTACTGGAGTATTGTAGATTCTATTAAAATGCAAGAAAAAATTCAATAAAAACTTGAAATGTAGATTGAAAAAAAAGAATATTTAAAAGTTATACAACTTGCAGCAAGTTTACATAATAAAAAGTTATCCAAATGCTGAAAAAATACTTTAAAGCCTGCAAGAATGTCCAATAGAGTGGATAAATCCTTAATGTTATTACATTGGAAATCTTTCACAATTAAGTAATTCAATTTTGGAATTCAACTACTTTAGTCAAACAGGAAAAAAGCCTCTACTAGTTAAAATAGAAGCTACTTGAATTGTAGAGAAAGTTGTTTATCACAAGATAAAGACTGGATGCTCAGGATATTTTTGTGTGTTGTAAAGGGTCATAATATTGATGCTTTTAATTTTTGATCTCTTCAGGCATGGTTTGCAAAAAGCCTTTAAGCATGACACCAACTGCACTTGAGTTGCAAAAATTCACCAAAACCTGAAATAATGGAGTGCTTTTGTCACAGCTTTTCCATAGAGTGTGTATCTTAGTGCGTAGCTTTTTTGGCATAAATGAGTTTATTTGGCTCCAGAATCACCTAACCTACTGCTTTTTCCAAATATTACTGAAATAATAGCAAGTACTTTGCTTTTATTCCATGTTATTCACAGAAACTTCTTAGTGGGGATAAGAATGGTGTCTTCTCAAATTTGTGATCTCCTGCTCAGTAAAAGGATAATCAGCATTGTACTGATTGTGACTGATGTCCATATGTAGACAAGACTCCTAATAATAATAATACAAAGGCAGTACTACAAAGACAATGCTTTCTACTCTAGTTCATCAGACCAAAATACATGGTGAGAGAACACTTTTTGCTGTTTTAGCTGTCTTCACAGAGTGATAACCACACTGCTTTGTTTTCCTTGTATCCTGAAAACCTTTGTGAATAATCTAGATATTACAGCTGGGTTAAATTTAAATTATTTAAACCAATTTAGTTCCTCTTCTTAGAAGAGCAGACTCTGACAAATATCCCCCTTCTGTGAGGGACAAGCCTTAATTCCCATCTGATAATTTTGGGCTTTTCCACAGTTTCCAGCACATCAGGAACCCTTCCATCTCTGCTGTTAGATGACTCTCTATCCCCTACCTCCTGGAGATGGCAGATCAAAGCACCCCACTTGTACATTGAAATATTGTTGTGATGCACCCAGGCTTTTCTCCAGTGAGCCTGGTTCCATTTCCCCATTCAAAACCCATTTAAAGCTCTCTCATTGAGTCCTGCACAAAGACTCTTTTTCCCATTTGAGACAGGCATACCCATTTGTCACCAGCAGGCTCAGTGTTGTGAAAACTGACACATGATCAAAAATCCAAAATTCTACTGGTGGCACCTGGCTTGGAGCCAGGTATTGATCTGCTCTTTCTTCCCTCATTCCCTGTGCCTGAAAGGATTGAGGAAAACGTTTCTTGCGCCCCTGATCCCCTACTTAGTAATCTCAAAGACCTGAAGTGTCTCTTGATTGTCTTTGAGCTTTTTGTTGCAGTTTTACCACTGCCTACCTGAAACATCAGAAATGTATAGTAATCTGAGGGCTGCTCCAGGGTAGGAATTGCTCTTCTCATGTGTATCCCAGCTCTAGAGAAGCAACAGATTTCCCTACAAAGTAGGCAGTGTCTGCATTTTGGACCCTCTCTTCCCCATCAGAAATGAGTTTCCAAGTACCCCCTTTTTTCCTTTATGGAAGCAGTTTGGACACAACTGGGCTGACTCAACCTCGATGTCACCTCCAAGCTTTGTCCTGGTAATCACTCACCTCCATTTGCAGAGCCTCATGATGATTATGCCAGGGCACCTCAGAGGTGGGGCAGTCACCAGGGTGCTCTGCTGTGGATTGGGTCAGTACCAGATCTGCTCACTTTGGTGACTGAATTTTTTTTCAGTAAGATTCCTATTAGTTTACCACTTACTGGGTTTCATTTGCAAACCTCAAATTTTTAAAGGGAAGCTAATTTAGCAGGACTGGCACAGGCACTTGGAATAAAAATAAAATTGATCAAAGATACTGAATTCTGCCTCACTTAAAGACATAAAGGGCTATCCAGAAGTTATTTCAAACTAGTAACAAGCCATTCCTTTAATGATGCTCATGAAGTGAACATCTCTCTCCCATCTGTTGCTGCTCTCAGGGGATATTTTGGTGGAAACATAGCTCAGATATAGGCCCTGCTTGTAGAAGAGTAAGAAATTGCTGTTACACCTATGAAACATAAAATATTGTCTTGTGGCCTCATGTACCTTCAAAAGCAGTGATTATTGCTTTGACACACAAATATTTTCTGCTTGTTTTCCTTACGGAGCTTACATCTCAGTGCTTAAAGTGACATGTGCATATACTCTTCTATGCTTACATGAGCATGAGAGAAAAGCTCTGTATTAAATAATAATCTGTCACATTTATTGTGATTACATTTTGAGGCATGTTGTAAGTGAGTTTTTCATAGTCTCAGGACTTATTATAGGTCAAAACAGCAACATGTGTAATCATATATGAGGGTTTGTGTTCTGTGTAGGGATGTTATTGCTTTTCTGGAGGTCCTGCTGGTGAGTATTTACATCTCATGTTAATTGACAAAAAGTATATTGGTGGAGTATCATCCCTAAAGTCATATCAACACTCTGATGTTCTTGTGAGCATTATCAAGAATATCAGGGGTTCAGTTTTAAACTTTTCAAATATGAGATGCCAGAGGGTTTTTCAGATCTCAACTGCTATATATGCAGATCCATCACTTTAATGTTATTGTTATCAGCTGTCATAACTCTTCAATGAGCACATCGAAATACTCCTAAGACCCAGAGCTACTTCTTCCCACAAGAATAAGAGCTCATAAGCAGAACATGGCAGGTGTTTTTCAGAACTCTACGACTGTGTTAGGCCAGGTATGATCTGGTTTCCAGGTCACTCAGTGACACCAGTCTGGCACCTTCCTAAACTTGATATTCAGGTTATGTACTAGCTGCACACTCTGCTACACGACATCACTGCAGTAGAGAAAAAACATTTATTTAACTCCAAGCTGACCATCCCTTCTTCATTTGAACCTCACCTAAGTCTTCAGTTCTCAGATGACTTACATTATATACGTAATATATGAATACTTGTTAATATGGAACTATAATTACTTCACATAACTACTCCACAGTAGTTAACTTCTGCACACAAAACCCCTCTGTGCATCTCAAAGCTTTATTGCACTAATTAATATTGCAAACTCAAAACCCCTTAAATTTACAAATCCCACAGTTAAAAAAGAGTCTAATAAAAAAAACAAAAAAAAAACCAAACATGTTTTGTTAAAAGACTGGGGGGCACACTCTTAATTTATTTCTGTTTGATTTTTGTTTAAGGGAAAACTAACACAATAAATCAATATGATAATATTCAAGGTTAATAATATATCATGTGGCTTGTAAACAGCTAAATTAAATGGGTTGTTTTCAGAAAATACCCAGTAGATATCAAGGTTGCAGAAGAAAGCAGCACTGCAATCTCAGGATTATAGTACACTCTCTAAAATGCATTATAGCCTTACACTCTCTGATATTTTTATGAGGTCTCACAATTCAGAATTATGGTGAGTATCCAGAGTATTGTATTTTTCTTAGAATTGTGAATTAGTTTTTCTAAGTTTTTTTTGTCTTAAAAATATCTGTTCACAATCACTAAGTCATGTCTGAGATAATGGCAGAAAGAAAACAAATCTTACTCTACCCACAAACCTCCTAAACCTCCACAAGTGCTAAACACCCAGAGAAAATATACAGACTTTATAAGGGTCACAGAAGTGAAAAGAGGAACCCATGCTGATCACTATTTAACATAACTTATTCACATATTATCTGCTATAGTCTCTTTGTAAGGTTTTGAGCAGACTGGCAACTGAGCATACCATAAGCTACTGAATATTAATTAATTAATTAGTCAACAAGCTGAAAATTGTATTACTCTTGGTATTTCTCCTGATGTCAAGTTCTTAAAAAATGGAGTCAGTTTTTCATTAAGCCCACTTAAAAGAGAAAATAAAAACTGAGTTCCAAACACAGTATCTCAAACCATTATGATGCTGCAAATGAATCTCAATTTTTAACCACAATGGAATAGTTTGTATTGTATTATTTGTATTGTACTATTCTTTCTAATTTTACATAAAAGGTTGCATTATTTAAATAAATAAAAGCTTTATTTTTTTTTAAATCATATTCTCTATCAATTGTTGCATTTCTTTAGAGTAGTCTTTTTGCTCCAGTGGAGTACACTGGACATCTCAAATTCTCAAATGAGAAGTTTAGTTCTTTCACGCAGAGATCTTAGTGAATTAGTCTGAAATTGCTGTATTGGCCCACTCACTCATTCTTTCCCATGAGCAGAAGAGCATGAGAATGCAACAAAATATGACTGCTGGTAACTTCCATTTCACCTGAATGTGTTTGAAAGAGCCTCAAACAAAGAACATCAAGGGATGATGACAGCTTGCAGTTGAGAGGGACATGGAAATCACATCTGGAAGGAACATCAGCAGAGTGAAGGGAGAGAAAAAGCTCTTACAAAGGACAGAACAGTTTCATGGATATAAAAATGCGTAAAAAACCATTAATAATTTAGCAAATAGAAACAATAAAATTTGTAAGAACATATAGCAATTTTAAACTTCAGTATGGAAAACCAGTCTTAAGAGAAATGTAAGTTTTCTGGAAAACAATTCGTGCTCCAGCTGGTATGGGCTCTGAATTAAGCCACTGATAACAACAGAACATATCCCTAAAAAGCTGACTTCAGTTGGAAGAATAGTGGAGGGAGTCATAAGAAGAGGCTTTTATGGAAGATGCACCAGCAGAGGACATGAATTTTAGGTACTTTGTTGACCATGGAACAACCTTCCAGTGTATTCTCCAGATCCCAGCTGATCACTCCAAAGCATTTCCCCATCTTCATTAACTCTGAAAGCAAAGCTTACTTTCACAGACTTCCCATCAGACTTAGGTAGGGGCTACCTTGGGTGCTGTGACACTGACTTACAGCGTTAATTTCCTCTCTGTGGATCAGTTTCCCACACAAAACACTTTCCCTCAACTCCTCTCCCCCTCCCATCTTCCCAGTCTCTTCATTGTGCTGGTAAGAGACCACTTCACATCTTTGTGCCACAATCTGCTGAGCTATCAACTCAGATTTCCTACATCCAAGGCAGTCAGTTTACAATTCCTCCCTAAATCCCAGTCCCAGTCTACCTCAACAGTATTTCAGCTGGCATCCCAATCCTTCTCCTTCCTTTGTTACTGCACCTTCTGGTCCACCTCCAGCTTTTTTACTAACAGAAACAAACAGTTATTTTTTAATATGACGGTTGGATTCACCATAACCACAGAAAATATATATGCACACACTGACAGTTTGCAGCAGTAGAGAGCTGTTATCACAAGCAAACAGCTACTGAAAAAGAAAAAAAAAAAAACAAATTAACAAAAACAAGAAAAAAAAAAGCAACAATAAAACAAAAGTCTTTTGTACCTGAAAAAAAAAGGTTTTGGCCACCACAGTTTTTGCAAAGACATCCTCTCATATTTCAGGCGCTAAAACCGTAAAAAAAAATCACTTTAACTAGCTGGAAGAAGGTCTTGTTCTTAGATTTCCATAACTATCAGTTCCATAAGAATCAGTGATATAGTTTTTCTGGCTATGGAGTCCTTTTGTCCATTTTTTCAACACTGCACTACAGACACAACTTTCCTGCCGTTTTTTTTTTTTTTTTTTTTTTTGGCCAATTTTCTATTCTCCTTTATCACTGTCTGTCCTCATAAACAAGCTGTTGGTTAGCTAAGTGAGGCAGTCCAGCCAGATGAATGTTTGTGCAAGCATTTTAATGATGGTTACAAGTAGCAAGCAGTGTCGAGCTGCCACCTAATTAGCTGAGCTCCAAACTCTGCCCTACGTTCATTTTGAACCCCATGCTGAAACCAGCTGCATTCCCATCCTTCACACTGCACCTGACAAAGACCACAACCTGCCTTTCTCTCTCTTATCCCTGTACCAGAGAGGGTACAGCAGTTTTAGTTCTCAGTTGGGAACCTGCTCCTTTTTCATAAGATTCTCAATACAAGTTGCACTTCAATAGGGAACATCAACAACAGCTTTGTAACTCTGCATCCTTTTGGAATCCCAATGCTCATGGATGGCAAAGCATGATATGCAAAGGACCTGTAGAGATAGCTCCCTGCCAACCACAATCATTATAGAGAATACAGGAGTACAATTTATCTTAAAGGAATAATTTGAAAATAGTCTGAAAACGTCACTGCTCACTGCCTAGTGAATATTTGGCAACATCCCTACCTACTTTCAGGTATGTCCACTTCACTGAATTTTACTTCCTCAGATCTCAGTAAAGCACCATGGCACTGGAACAAGAAAGGCCAGAAATCTAGCAGTGGCCAGACCATGCAATAAAGACAGAGGCAATTTTATATCTGTCAAAGCAGCTACTGCAGGAAGCTTGCCAATGAACTACATGGGAAAAAAAAAAAAAAAAAAAAAAAGGAAAAACTGTTTTCCTCAGATCATTAGTTAGATTGTGTTTTGGCCAGCTGCAAGAGAAAATCTGCTGCTTTGGATCTGTCAACTGTTTTCACCTTTTTTTGGTAATTTCCTAACTAGAGAGCATATTAGCTCTTTACAGATAAACTTTCAATAATTTGGAAATGGATTCTGTAGCTGTGGGATAAGGGCTGCAGTTAAAAGCTTAGCTAGATCAGCTGAAGTTCAAATTTCAAAACATAATGATTTCATAAAACTGAAACCCATAGATCAGGTCAGCTGAACCCTTAGGGTTTGTGTTCTAGTCATCTTTTTCTTCTAATTCCCAGGCAGTCAGCTCCTAAAAATTAGATAAATTCAAAGCAAAAGTTTGAGTTTTCTGAATCCCCAGTAAATCTTAATCCAAATGTGGTTTGGTTGATTCAAAACTAAGCTTTCTAATCCTAAAGCATTTCAAGGTATAGTTAAATACATTTAAATAATACAAGAAATGCTTTACAGGTATAAAAGCAAAAGAACAAAACCAAAAAACAAAACAAAACAAGAAATCTCATACTAAAACCCAAACCCAAAATCATTTACATTGCAATAGGTTCACTGCAATATTTAAAGTACAGAGGGAGACAAATTACATAGAACAAAATGAAAAACTTTCTGTTTGTATTTCCTGCACTCCTTGGATTTGGTGCATAAGGACACACTTTCCCCTTCCCCTTCAGCCTCTACCAACTCCAGGCACCCTGATGTGGTGAATTTATTTAAGAATTAATCACAATAAGAAGAAGACTACTATAAAGCTGCACAGAAACACAACTGCACGCATTGGTGCCATGGTTTTGGTTTTTTCAATGGGGAAAGTAGGTATTTCACCAATAGAAAATCATCCATATCTTGTAATGCCTCAGTATCCCATGTTATTACACCATATATAGTTAACCTAATCTTAGATAAAAACCTCATTAGTACTATGTATAGAAATGGTTATTTTTTAAAGATTTTTTTTGGACATTTTACATCTTAAGCCATTTTTAACTGCCTTTAACTACAGCTAATCATTTTTTTCCCTATCTTTGACATCCAAAGTGGAGAATGTGTGGGGGTTTATGGTTTTATTTGTTTGGGTTTTTTACAGTATAGGACTTCCTTTGAGCAGGGCAAAATGAAAGGGTAATTATTCTGCCAAACAGCTTTGCTGGTCTTGAGAAATATCTGGCATATGTTAAAAAGTGTCTGGCAAACTGCTCTGCCATTTCAGTGATCTGGAGCAGGGAGATTAGGCAAGAGGGAGTTGCACACCTTTGTATAGCAGATGTGGCTTTTCACATACCTATGGAAATTGTTCAGATTTCCAAAACAGAGGTTCAAAATTACAAATTTGAAAGGCTTATCACATTTTTAAGACAAGACAAGACAAACAGCTAAACTTCTCAAAACCTCATTAACATCCAGCAACATAAAGAAACTAATTGCTTATTGGCCAAAGACTCCATAAGCTAAAAAAGGCTTTTCTTGGCATTTGGTGTCCTTCCTGGCAGCTCTGAGCCAGACTAGAACTAGGTGGAAAGCTGTGAGCAGAAATTGTGCTTCTCACCCATTTCCAGCACCCAGGCCAAACTGAGAAGGACGTTCTATTTCAACTGGGCAAGCAGACAAAGACAGCAGGGAAATGAGATGTGATTGAGGAGCATGGTGAAACACAAAATTTGGAACAGGAGAAAAAAACTGACTGTTACTTTAGAGAGAACAGAAAAGAGTCAGTAGAGCAGAGAGTTTTTGGAATATGAGACTGAACTGCTGATGGGTACAGACAACCAGAGGTTGCTCCAGTATCTTCAGCCTCATGTAACTTTTCTGCTTAACTATGGCAAGCCTGCTTTCCCTCACACACAGAGTCCCACTTTCTTCTTCCCACTTTCATATGAGGAGGATTTAGCAAGACTTGTCAGGCTCTCCTCCTTGTGCTATTTTTCCCACTCTGCACTCAGAGAAGAATATCTACTGCTGCAAGCTGTCAGAGCAGTCATGCATCATGATACAACCCTAAACTGAATTTATTTTTTACCCCATGCCATTTCCCCAATCAGTGAACAGAACAGATCTCTTGGCATCCAGCTGAACACAAAACTCAGGCTACACAGCAAAGCTGTTTTCCATAGTGCCCTCGCCTGAACTGTTGCTGAGAGTGGAAACCATGTGGCAAATGTGAAATGAAACAATAATTATACAGATAGTGCTGCCATGAGGGTTTGGCTTCTATCTCTTCACTTCATGCTCATTATATCATTTAAACCAGGCCCCTGAGGATTACTATTATGTCCTCTTGATCTTCTGGGTACTGAATTTGAAAAAGTATTGGAAACTCATTGCTTTGGTTAGAATCAAAGAGGATTTCTGTCTGGAACAGACAGAAGTGCAGTGTCATATAAAATCCTCTGAACTATCAGGCACAATGCATGACAGCCATAGAGCCCAGAATCAGCAAACACATTTTGTGCTTGCTTTTTAGTACTTCAGTTCCTCACCTGAAATACTACCTGCACAATGAAAACTGGGGACTGGAAAGATGATGACTAATAATATTTGGGAACTACTTAAATAAACAGTGGTAAAACCAATACAAAATGCCAAAGGAAATTAAAATTTTTGTCATCAGAGCATACTTTGATTAGGATTCAGTAAATAAAGCCCATGGCTACACACAGAACAATGAGTATGAAAATGATGAAGGCAGCAATCATCAAGCAGGCATTATTTCCCCCATGCACGGAATGAAGTTTGACTTCAAGGGGGGAAAAAATCCCAGTAAGTGATTCTCTAATTAAAAATGGTGCCATTGTGCATAAGCATAGGGAAGACAAAATTAAGATTATACAAGCAGCTCTGATTCTCAAATTCCACAACTTTCAAGCTCTTCATTTCTCTATTTTAACAGAACTCTTAAGCTTTTCAGATGTAATTTAGAAAAATACGCATGGAAAACAGCCCCCCAAAATAAAACAGACAATAGTAAAATCAGAAATTAAAAAAACAGTTTAATCCTGTGACAGAGTTTGTATGAATGTTACATCTAAGAAAACAAAATTCTTTTATTGTAAACATTACAAGTGATAAGCTAGTATTATAGCAATGAAATGTAGGAGATGTAGAAAGATGGGTTTCTTATTTGTGTTTTGGTGGTATGGGTGTTCGACCTTCCTAAGCAAAGAGCAGTAAATTGGATTTTCAGCACTGTGAATTCTGTAACTCTCTATAGTGAACTAGAATCTGAAAGAACAAAAATGCACGGGAGCAAGGATATCAATATACAGGAATATCTTTCTCTATTAGAACTGTATGTTTAAAATATTAAAGTACATTATTTAAAGAAGGCTGCCTGTGGCTCTTCAGAATCAAGATTTTTGTCTTTCTCAGGACTTTAAGAATCAGTGTATATACACACCAAAAAAAAAAAAAAAAAAAAATATATATATATATATATATATATATATATATATATATAAACAGGCCAAAGAGAGACCTCCTATTTAATATTAGTTGTTTTTTCCCATCACAAAGGTTATTCATACAATTCTGCAGGTATGGTAAACTACAGAGTTATTCTCCTCTATGTCAAAAGACTAATTAACTTTATTTTTTTATATTTATTTACTTTTATGTAACAGCATATTACAGAAACCCAGTAACATTCCTATAAAGTAAATGAAATACAGTGTTACCTGAAGTTTCAGTTAAAGATGAGGCATCTCTCTAAATCTACACATTAAACCAGTTTAAGGTTCTGTAGAATTTTACTCAAAACCTTGTGTTTTTAGAGCCATTAGGGCCTTGCTCACTGCAGCTTGTTTAAATAAGTTTCATTAAATTATTTAAGAAGTTACTCTATAGCTTGTTCTGCAGAGTTTATTGTCTTTACATCAGATGATGCTCATTTATAGAATGCTGTTAGTCCTACATATTGAAAATTAATTACACAAAGTTATCCACAGTCATTATTGTCAGCTCATGAAGCTTTTTTTTTCTGCATTATGATTTCTCCTTTGAATCTTTTCCAGTAGTAACTGCAAGTAAAGCATCTGTATTTGAATACTAACACAAAGATAATTGCTATTCACATAAAGTTAGTCAAAGAAATGAACATCTTAGAATAACATGCCAGGCTTAGAATAACATGCCTCCCAAGCTGAATGTTTTATTCCACTATTAGCTTCAGTCTAACTTTTCTTAGTTTAATCTTATTAGCATTTATTGAGTTGCAGAGGTGAGGTCCTGTACAAAACAATTAAAAAATCATGACAAAGCCTCATTGTTTCCCAGCACACAATCTACAGATGTTCAGCTGTTGGTACAAACGATTCCTCTTGTGTTTTTGGAGCTGAGAGTCTGCACTGGAACTTGCACTCAGGTCAGTTCCTCTAAAAGTACTGTGTAAAACTCTCAGAAACAAGAAACACAATGCCCTAATAACAGAGAGTACTGTACTTGTTTGCCTCAATGTAATTGCTGGAGGAAGACTCAGAACTCTCCTTAAAAGTAGTCTCAACATCCTGATGGTGTCTTGCTTTAAAGGCATCTTGCTGGCCAGACTGATACAACCTTGTTTCAAGCATTGCGAGGATCACAAGAGTCAGCCTTGTGAAGTGAAACAGGTAAGAGTCTTCTCTTCTCTTTATTATGTGACAATTACCTACTACTTCTCCCAAAAACAGACGTGCAATGTTGATGTTAACTGATTCCAAAATCTGGCCTTTGCCAAATATTAGAATTTATTCAGAACTGCAAAATTCTATTTTTCAAGCTTGAATAAATTCATTAAATTACTAAGCTATTTTTATAATAATTTTGTGCTAGATTAGCAGACTAAGTAACAGCATTTCTAGATTTGTTATTAGGAAAGACATGAAGAGACAGGAAAGAAAATTGTGTACACGTAGCAGCTATGTCAATCTCATCCATTTGCTTAATGCATAATGCTTATGACAATACCAGCTTTCTTTGCTATTCAAATGAAACAACCTAAATATTAGGCTGAGACACCATAGAAGCAGCTTATTAGGAAATGCAAGTTCTGGAGAAAAAGAATAATTACAAATAAAAAAAAGAAAAAGAAAAAAGATTTTTCAGAAGGAATAAATTAAACAAACAATCCTTCCCTTCAAAGAAATGATGCAATTGCAAGCACCACTACAAATATTTTTAAAAGACTTTTCAAAAGAGCAGTTTCATTGTCTGTCAGATCAAGACAGAGATTCCTAAACACTTCCTAAGTGTATGATTATCTTATGTTCAAGCTGGCCAGCATTTCCTCAATATTTCCTCCATTCAATTCCATGGTGATGAATTTGAGTATGATCACTGCTTTCAAAGCTCCTGTCCTTGGGCTGTTAATGACATTTGGGGATCTCTATGAATTGGTCATCATGGAACTACATAGAACATCAACAACAAAAATCCCTGAGTCTGAAATCCTTTACACCTTACATTATTTGAAAATTTAAACCAAATTTTAACTATAATGGACGTGTTTTAATTACAGTAAACATTCATGACTTGACCATGCCATCTTGCCATTTAAACAGAATATATTTTAGTCCATTTTGAAAAGTATTTAGTGAGATCATAAAAATATTAACAATCTAATTATTTTCAAATAGAAGGGATACTATTAATAATCTAAACAGCTGCAATGTCAGTGAATTTAATTAACAGTTAAAAACATGAACAACAGGGAACAAGGCAACATGCTGTTTCTAAAGATGTGCAAAATGGAAGTATCCTCTCCTTGTACCTGGAATATTGATGACCCAAATTCGCTCTAGCTCACTGCACAGGCAAAAGCCTATTTCAAATTACTGAAAGGATACAAAGAAATTTTCATGTACTTTCTCTTCTAAACCAATTCAGAAGGCAGAAGCCAGTACTTGTTCTTACCCTCCTGAGCCTACCCAAGCCCAGCTGACAGCCTGCCCTTCCTGACAAAAGCTAGATCAGACCTGGGGAAGCAACCTGTGCCATGAGCCCCCTCCAAGGAAAGCAACTTGGCTTAGATTTCCTCAGTCAAGACCTGGAAGTTATCTTTCACTAATGCAAGAAAACAGCAAGTGTTTACAAACATCTTTACTGCAAGACATAGTGGTTACTGATCTTATTTTTCACTAACAATCAGGATTGAGACTTACTTCTATCCAATCTCCTGACCATTTTGATTGAAAGCATGTATATACCATAGAAAAATAACTAAGAAGTCTATAGATTTTTCAGGTGCTGTTCTTCCTGGAAGATATATCTGTAGAACAGTTATTCAAACTGAATCTTGAAGGTCTACCAAAAAACCCTCCCCCCCTTTGCCCCTTCATCTACGCAGTTTGGTTTTTTTTTATCTGTTTTCTTCTTTCTAAGATCTTAAGATGTGAAAAGCCATTTTAGCCATTTTATTTTCTAGAAACTGAGACCAGGACAAATAGATCCTGCTTTACGTTTTAGAAGAAGGAGGAAAAAAGCCCAAACAAATGTTGACATTTGCCATCTGTATAAAACTGCTAAAACTTTCTTCCTACCATGTTTAAGAACCTGTGGAAAATTGGAATCAAAAGTTTCTGCTGAAGAGCTCAGTTTTCTACAGTGGGCAGTCAGAAAGCGCCATATTTGCTTTTGTTCTGTGCCTTAGAAATCCTAAGCCTACCTGCCAAGTTTCATGGTTTTAAGCAAAGCCCATTTTTCATGTGGTTCAGAACGCTCAGTCCCCCAGTTAAGTCATTATTACTTATTGCTTTTATGTGGCCCAGCCTTCTTGAAACGACAGCCAGTTTGGACAGTCTGCTCTGCCTTCCCTGTGTCTGATGATGCTGGGAACAGATGAATGGGAGGCACCCCTGGCTGTTAGAGCTGCCTACCAACGTGAGTAAACAGTGTAGGGCCTGATGATTATTTAGTACTGACAGCTTTGGTTTGGAGAGAAATGCGCTCCAGACAAATAAGGGAAAAGAAAAGATTTTTTAGGATATATCCCAGGTAACTTCTGCATGAAATGTGTCTTTCTCATAGCAAGAACTTTCTGTACTCATTACTCACCTTGAACAGTTTAGGTTAATGTATCAGGCAGCACAGACCTACTGGCTACTCAATTGTTAGGTATCCTGATGGGAAAACCTAAGTTCTGCACAGTGTATTTTAAAACCCAGGACTCGCAATCGATAAAAATAAAAAGCAGCTTGAAATTCTTGACTTTTATTTAACTGAGGCTCTTGACTTGGTAAATCACCAATTAATATTAACTTTGTTAGCCTGAAACTGAATGAGGTTGACTGCAGTACATGGCTTCTTTGGCTCCTCCTCTGGTCAATGCAAGCAGTTACTTCTAATGGTGTTAAAGCTCAGATGAAAATGTTAAATGGAAGAGTCAATTGCAAGGTCGTTACTTCTTTTTCCAAAGTAATGAAAACAAAGTACTTTATGCAATATACAATTATAGGTTAATGACACAGCTCTCCAGAGTGGCTCTAGGGCCTTGTTCAATTTAAAATACTGATTTAAACTTTCTAAAGTAACATTGAGTGTAAATAAAAAATGTTAAATGTTATATCAAAGATACATGTGATTAAAGAAAAAACAAATAGGCAACACTTTTAATGCAAATATCTCAATGAGAAAGCGTTCTAAGCCAGGATGAAAACAGCACTCACTAAAACCAGCTATTACAAAGGCAGAGTGAGAATCAATCTCATAAAGCAGCATTTGCCTACCCATTTACCTTGGAATTTCTGCAGAATGAAATAACATTACCATAGAACAAACCCCAACAAATTGGGAGATTTGCTGGTAGCTTCTTTACAATTGTATGTTTCAACCCTGTATGAAAATAACCCATAACCATACTGGTTTTATAAAACAATTTTTTCTTACACTCTATGACTCATTTCCATCACAAAGAACCACACTAGGTGCTCTTTCAAGTATCTCCTACAACAAGAGAAAAGATGAAAGGATATATTTTATGGTGATTCTGATTGTCATGCAATTAAAAATTAAAAACAATTTCTTTCATGTCAGTACATTTGCAATTTTTAGACAGAAAAATACCCAAAAAAATAATTAAAAATAAAATACCAAAGTACCAACTTTTTGAGTAGCAGCAAGCTATAGACCACAAAAAGACAAAAATAATAGATAGATATTTACATTGTTGAAAGTCACACCCTCAAACTCTGCCTGGAGTTCTGAATTAAAATAGGAAAACAAGAAAATGAAGAATGGTATTCAGGGTCTCTCTGGGCCAAGACAAAGTTTTTCTGCACAGGTATTTTTTCATCAGAATCAGGAACAAGCTCTAACCTGAGCATTTCATGCAGCATATTTTAAAAAAATCTTTATTTGTAAGAATAAAGATATTTTTCTGTACAGCATGTTCTTTAAGTCTACTGTAAGACACTGAAACTTATGGATAGGAACAGGAAGTTCACTGGTCAGCTACAGTATCACAGACCTTTTCTACTGACATTCAGCAATGTCTCTGGACATACCTGTGCTTCAGAGGCATCCTGGCATGATACAGAAGATTCTGGAAATCACTCAAAGCCAAACCAAAGAGCAGTGGAGAACTAATCCCTTTCCCCAGCCCATTCTGTGCCCCTCTGCACAGCCCCACCACAGATGGACAGTCTCTGCTCAGAGAGGATTTAGCAGCTGCAGGACTTAAAAGGGAAACCTCTGTCAGAGAAAGGTTCAAAATCTCACAGGAGAAAACCTGCTGTAGGCAGGCTGGCACTGGCCAGGGATGGGCAGAGCTGGTCAAGTCCAGCTGTCACTGTCACCCATGCTCAGGGGAAGACAGAAACTCAGGCACTTTCAGGAGCCACTGGGGAGGACTCTTTCTCACCTAAATGTATCTGCCAGGCCAGAATCTTTGGGGCCTTTCCAGTGGTGCTTCTGCTTGGCTGAATGAACCTCGTGTGCTAAGCAATGCCCAACTTTTTAATGTGTTAAAACCTGTGCATATTCTGCTTTGCAGAGCCCCAGTGGAAGATGGTTGAACAAAATGAAGTGTGGCTTATGCACACTGTCTTCTGTGGAGAAACAACTCCTCCCAAGCAAAATCTCCCCCTGGAGAGCCCTCCTAAACATACCCCCCAACACACTTTCACTTGCAGAAGTCATCCTGAGATAATGGCAGTAAAAATGAACTTAGGCAAGAAACTAATCTCAAGCAAAATTGCTGAAACAGGAGATCTGTTAGCAAAAATAATGGTCAGTGACAAATTGGGCAGCTGCCCATCCCCATGGGACTAAAGCAAAGGGAGATGTATCTGTCAGAGCTTCCACAAAGTCCTTTTGGATGGCACAGCAGGAGAACACCTGGCTGACTAAAGGATGCACATGCCATGGGGAAACACTGTTTTCAAATGAGAGAGATTAACCTGCAAGACAAATGGCTGTGATAAAGGCAAAACAGTTGTACTTGTCACTGGAAGCCATTAGCTGTCAAATGTAACATTATTCCTGTTCACATATTTCATCCATTCATAACAAAGTCGATGCCATCAGGTTTATGAGTGACAACATTGATTTTTAGTCAAAACTGTAAGAGAGTTTAGCCTTTACATCTGGGAAGAATGTGATTTTTTTACTTCAAGTAATTACATAACTTCTACAGTTTCTTCATGGCCACTTTTCTAGTCTCTTTGGTGTCCATTAGAAACCAGTGTTACACCTCCATTCCCCTCCACCCAGCACCTTATGACAGAAAAATGTGAAGGAAAGGGGTTAAAAGCAAGCTAGAATGCATAACCTCTTTTCTAGCCTCTGGCGGGGTTCTTTGGTTTGTTTGGGTTTTTTTGTTGGTTTGTTTTTGGGGGTTTTTTTGGTTGGTCTTTTGTTTGTATTGGTTTGGTTTGGTTTGGTTTGGGGTTTTTTGGGTTTTTTTGTGGGTTTTTTTCTGTAATGCAAGCATCAAGGTGGTCTCTGGAAGCATAGATACTACTGGAAAACTCAGTTCAGGAGCATGAGAATGAAGGCAACATTAATCAATAGACAGAAAATCAGGAACGTTTAGAAGTAACTACAAATGTACTCCTTAACATATGCACAATAAGTATGACAAGAACTGGAAGCCCCGGGTCTAGCCCATATCTTTCACCACTGACAAGAAAAATGCAGTCTGAAAGATATTCAGAATTTTGAACAGAGATATACCTGTTTTTGACAGATTTCTGTCAGAACAGATAAACAGTAAATACCAAACACTTAGGTTTTTGCAGTAGAATAATGAAACCTCTACTGCAAAAAACTAAATTACCTAATTTGCTAAAAGAACTTGAAAAAATTCAAATGATCCTCTCTTACTGGAGTGCTTCTGTAGGGAGTTAAAATAGACTGATACATCATGTTTTTATTTACTTTTTATTTTGATGCAGGAAATTGCTAAGTTTTTGCACAAGTAACCTACTTTTCACAGCTGTATTCCATGCTGCTGTTCTATATATCTGTCCTTTCCCTTTCAAATAGCTAACCTAAACAGCTGGTTTGGACAAGGTTTATTTAGGATGTCCTTCCCTCACTTAGGTCAGTTCTCTGAAGAAAATGGGTAAGAATTTGGTTCCCAAGACAAAGATTTCTGAAGATGTAAAAAACACAAAAAGGCATCATTCACCATGCACACGCATTTTTCACATGTACCAAGAAGTCCTGAGAGAAGGCCAAGAGGAGACCACCCACTAATTCTGTGTCGGGAGCACCCTACTGCAGAACACTCCTGCCACGCTGGAAAGCTGCCAGCAAAGCACCCTCTGGCCAAACACAGAAGTACAGCCCAGCCCCCTGCTCAGGCACACACAGAACCACAGAATCACACAGAATAAACTGAGCTGGAAGGGACACACAAGGATAACCTAGTTCAGTTCCTGGCCCTGCACAGCACCATCCCCAGGTGTCACCCCATGGGCCTGGGAGCATTGTCCAAACACTTCTTGAGCTCTGCCAGGCTGGTGCTGTGACCACTGCCCTGGGGAGCCTGTTCCATGCCCAGCCACCCTCTGGGGGAAGAACCTTTTCCAGATACCCAACCTAAACCTCCCCTGACACCACTTCAGGCCATTCCCTTGGGTTCTGTCACTGTCACCACAGAGCAGAGATCAGTGCCTGCCCCTCCTGCTCCCACCATGAGGAGGCTGTAACTGCAGTGAGGTCTCCCCTCAGTCTCCTCCAGGCAGAACACACCAAGGGACCTCAGCCTTCCTCACACGGCTTCCCCTCCAGCCCCTTCACCATATTTGTTGCCTTCTTTTCAATGCCCACTCATAACTGAATGTCTTTTTTACATTTTGATGCCCTAAAGTGCTCCCCAGAGCAGAGCAGAGAGGGACAATCCCCTCCTTGCCCGGCTGTGCTGATGGCCCCAGGACAGACTTGGCCCTCCTGGTTGCCAGGGCCCCTTCAGGGCTTTGCTTACAGTGCATGACCTGCTTTAAAAATGCCAGCTCTGTCACTGGCTCTCCAGAGAAAATAATCTTACTTATGCCTCCCAAAAAAACCAAACAAATGTGTTTTATCTAAAATGTGGCACCTCATCTACCACTTTCATTCCACATCAGAAAGCTCTCTTTCCATATTATGCCTGCATGCATGTTCCAGGAAAGTTTGGCAAATTATTTTAGGCCTTTTGCCATCTCCTTTTAACTAAATACGTACAGGAAAACACAGAAATCTTATCACTGAGTATACACAGCAAGCCATACAGCATGCTGGAACAAACACAGCTTTACAGAATGTTTTTCACACCACATTCAAGGCTAGAAGACCATTACAAGGAGGAAGTGATTGTCACAAATTTAAAAGTAGGAGGGAAGTGCCTAGCCGTGTATTTGCAGCCTGGTTTTATTCACAGTAACTGAACATCATCTATAAATATATATAAATAAACAGCATCTAAAATCCTCCCTGTTGGGGATCAACACTGATACCATTGATACTTACACAAAAACCAGCTCTCCCTTTCCATCCTGGCCCTGCATATGCTCTTGCTGTGTGTCCTGGCACAGCTTCCCTCCCACCAGAAATGCCACAGCCTATTGGGAGGGGCTGGTACAGCCCTCCAAGACAATCCAGGATGATTATTTTCCACCATCCTCTCCCATTCTATGGCAGGGACACCAGCCCACAGCCATTCTTCAGGAGGCCCCAGGAGCAGCTGCAAGCACTGTGCTAACCCTGCTGTCCCTCCCTGGCACAGATCACAGCTGCCAAGGTGACAGAGATCAGGAGAGCATGCTGACACTGACTACTCTTCGAGAGAGCTCTCAACACAGGTTCCAGTGACAGCCTTCCTTGCATGTGTGGGGCAGTGTTGCTTTGTGTTTGTTTTGTGATACCAGCTGCACACAATATTACAATCCATTCCACACTTGGTGTTTAGTTATTCCTAGTTAATTGTGGTATTTTACATTAGTTTCTATTCAATCTACTTTGTTTCTGGTCATTGCTTCTACTGGGAAAAATGTATCTCCTTGAAAATCTTATCCTCAATTCCAAATTGCTTGTTGCCAAAATCACCATAAATTTGGTGTCATTTAATATTGGTATTCTCTATTTCTGCTGTTCAAAAGGCTGATTAAACAATAGAAAATATCATAAAATACTAATTCAGTACATCCTTTCTAGCCCAAATCTGCCACTCAAATGAGCTTATTCTTGCTTCACCTAGCCTATATTTTCATAGATTAGTGAGAAGAATATCAGTTCAGACAAATTCGAGCAGGATACTAAGGTCAATATTTATAACATCTACTGCAAGTCATATAACTCATATGAGTTATATGAATATAAGTGACTCATACCCAATTCAAATTATAATTTGTAATACCATAGTACTTAGGAATCAATCTTGAACCAGAAGCCTACTGGGATAGGCACTGGATAAACGTAAAAATCCACCAGGGGTTTGCTGACCTACAGAGCTCACTACCTGAGTGCTAATAAAGACAGAACAGTGCACAAAGATGCAATAGAGCAAAAGGTGGAAATAGGATGAGCAACAACATATCCCAAAGCTTTGGAATGCATACCTGAAAAGAATTATGCTAGAATAAAAAAAACAAGCAAATACCAAATTTTAAGCACTGGAAGATGTTCTTAAGGAAGAATTTAATGTATGACAGACAAATAGATTTGAAAAAATGTGTGTGGAGCTTTTCTGGTGTAAGAGGCAAAACAGACAGAGAACATAAATTTATTAAATTGCTAGTAAAACCCCTTTATATGAGGCTTAATCTCTTTCACTCTTATTATTTAGAGGCCAGAAAGGGCAGAGAGAAGGTGAAAAGGACCTTGCAAGCAAAGATCTGCCCTTATATTTTATCTAATGCAGCTAGGAAGAGGAATCACTAAAAATGTACACAGAGCCTTCAAATAATTAGTTAACATCTAATTTTGCACAAGACTAGACTGTTCTTCCATTTTTTATTCTTTTTTAAGTGCTTCACATCATTTCTCACTACTTCATTCTTTTATTCGGAATGTATGCCATGTTTTGTTCTAATTACGATGCTGTTGGAACCCAAATATTGACTGCTTCTGTAACTGGCAGAAAAATACACCTGGCTTTGCTCACAGCCTCTGAGCATGAGACAGCTAATTTCATATTCCAATCCCATGCTCCTAAAAAACCAAAAAGAAACAAAAAGCCAGAACAAAACATATCTGTCAAGGCTCCTGCAAGGTCTGGAGACATTAGTGGTGCCTCAGTCACAACTGAAGTTCTGTCCTAGGAAAATAGGGGTTAAGTCCATTTGAGGACTTTTATAAACTGGATACAAAAAAGTCAGACACAAGATTAAACCACATTTTTAGATTCTTTTATCCCAAAGACTTCTCAGCTTCTCCAGTATTTCAACCAGGGTTTAGGGACACATATATGTTTTCACATTTAATGTATATGTCAAGACATTTTCATTCTGTGATTGATCTTTTTTTTTAATTTTGTTTTAGAAGGTACTTCTGTGCAGTCAAGACCACTTAAGTTTTCCTCTTTTGTGTCAATTCCTGAACACTTTCAAATACAATTCTTCACATATTTCTGATGAGCATCTAAATTGTTTTCTTATAGCCTGAAGAGAAATTAAGTTCAGCAACAACTGTTATATAACTGAGAAGCATTTGCACATGTGAGAGAGAATATAACCTGAGAGGCCTAATAAATATAATTAAAAGAAAAAATACAAATAAATATTGTAATACACTTTACAATCCTAGACCACACATATTTTGCCTTTTATTGCCTGCAAAGACCACTTACAAAGCAAATACACTTGCAGGACCAATATTAAATCAAGCTGTATCTGGTTATAGTCTTCTTGGCTTTTTCCTTTTTCTCCTTTCAGTAGCTGGAGTTATTTAATATAATTATTAATATTTAACCTAAAATAAAATAACAAAATCTGACTATTTCTACGTTGGAGATATCTATGTTGTTTCTTCAGGTATCAGATTCCAAATTTATCTCTACCATATTATAGCTCATATAATAAGGTTATATGAAACAACTGCTTGAAACAATGACCCACTATATTTTAAGATTCATGAGCTGCTTTGTATCTTGAAGTATATCAAGCATCTTAAAAGTGTTTGGAACAGAATATGTCAACCTAAAAGCAAATTGTAGCATCACAAAATACTAAATCATCCTCTTTTTTTTCCCAAAATGTAAACTGTGCCATGATCATCAGAATTTATTGATTCTACAGAGGAGAAGAAAGTTATTTAACATTATTATGGGAGAAACTAGTAAACAGAGAGACTACTTTTCACAGATTTCCACTTATTTTGAGAGGTTTATATAGAATTCGTATATATATATATATATATATATATATATATATATATATATATATATATATATATACACACACATATACTTCTATGTAGATAGATAGATAGATAGATAGATAGATAGATAGATAGATAGATAGATAGATAGATAGATAGATAGATAGATATGTCTCCCATGCATCAGTTACAGAGCAAACCATCCATGCAATACATCCTTTCTCTTCCTATATTTACTAAGTGTGATTTCAGATTATGGTATAGCTTTTAAAATGGCACAAAATTTCATATATGCTTATTGTTAAAATTGCAATTGCTTTAACAAATTGGCCCACTATCATTTGTAGATAGGAGATGTAACAACAAATGACAGTTTTTCATTTACATGAGGCATGTGATGCCAATGAAAGTATTAACATTTATGGAACATTTTTATAGAGAAAAGAGTGTTAAATTACACTGCTCATGGGTTCTGTCTGTTTATAATTAAAGGAAAATTCATGGATGCACAAGATCATATTCTGCCACCAGTGTATTCATCAGCAATGCAAACATTTAGATAATTACATAATAATGGCAGTTAGTAGCAGAAGAGAAGATTCCTACTTTAATTTCCTTATATTGCTATAATTACCATAAGCTTTCAGAATAACCAGTTCCCTCTAAAATATTACATTCATCTAACTCCTCTGTATGGAAATCTGAGGAAGAACAGCTTGCTCACTTCTACCTCCCTAGGCAATGTCACACACCCAGGGCTGGGTGCTGTGTATTTGCTCCACACAGACATGAAAGCCATATCCAAAATCATAACCAAAGCTCAGTGCTGGTTGTGTTTGGCTCTGTCTGTGCAACTAGGAAAGGTATTACAGCCAGCCAATGCCACCTTCCAGATGTGCAGCTGTGGGCACAGCTGTGTTGAGCCAGATGGTGCCTCATGACTCGATTGCACATGGGGAAGCTACACAGCTTTGATTTCCATCTTTCCTAGGACCAACCCAAGATCAGAAGTTTCTTAATTGTGCCCCACTGATCAATTCAGCAAAGTCCACACTTGGAGACAGCAGAGTAGTCTTTGCAACTCGTGTAGGAAGCAGACACGTTGTTAGAAAGGAAAATACATATACACAGCTTCATCATCATAATTTGTCTAAATGTCCACCAGGCGAGACCTGTGTATCTGTATTTCACACCAAGACAGGCTTAATTCTCCTTATCAGATTCTGTGCTCTCAAATTCTTCTTCCAGAAAGAAAACAACAGAAAAAAAAATAAAAAGCCTTCACTAAAGAAAAATTCTCAAGAAAAATTACAGATTGCTATAAATATGACCCTTTCAGTGGCCAACATTACTTTATGCTGGTATACCTCAAATATGTGCAGGCTACAGAGAGAAAGGGAAAAAAAAAGTGTCAGGAAATTTAATTGCCAATATGATAATTCTCCAGAAGTAGGAGACAAGTAGCAAGCTAAAAATAGGTAAATGATAAGTGGGCCTAAGTGACCTAGATAATTTGAAGAGGAAATTGCAGCAAAGTGAAAGGGGGTAGAGAGCTATTAAAGGTTTTCTTCTTTAGAGGTAAAGGAATGGCATAAACAGAATGCATTTTTTCTATTAAGCCATTTTGCTCATAGTCTTATAGAAGTGGGAAACATAAGATTTAAAAGATATTTGTAATCTGCTTGACCTTCTACACATACATTTACTGTCAATCCACAAACTGAATATATCTTCAATCAACTATAAAAACACGATGTTAAAAATAAAGTTGTTTAACACTAGTTTCCTCCCTTTGGCTAATGGGAAAAACTAACTGAATAGCTTTGTGTGGTATAGAAGGTCACAATATAGCTTATGGCTCTGAAGTGTGGAGGTTTTCAAGTGTTTTTCCATTATTTTGTGAGGTGTTAATAAAAAGCATCTACTGTTACAACAAACAAAATGTAACAGTCACAGTGTCTCATAGACAACCTTTTTTTTTCTTTTAAATCACATTCAACATAGGATTTTTATGTGAAAATGAGAAAATTAATTTTGAAAAGGCAACTTCACCATCCCAGATTCTCAAGGAGAAAAGTTTGGTGCAATTTCATGCAGAAAGTAATTTCTGCTTTTATGGCTTAACTTTACTGCCTACAAACATTCTTTTTCTTTGTTTTGGTTTTTTGTTTTTTTTCTTTCTTCTTCTTTTCCCTCCACAGATTGATTTTTAGCAAGCATTTGGGCATATTTAGTCAAAGTTTATACAGTTTATCCATCTTCCATTTCTCTGAAGGATAGAATGGGTTTCATACATATTTGGGCTGGATATCAAAGAGTGGAGAGATTGCCAAAAATGAGGTGGCATTCAAATGGCTCTGGGGCTGGGCCAGTTGGAGGAGATAAATCACCACACACCAGTTGCTGGTCCAGCCACTTGGTAGCTGGACATTTTGTAGAGATAAATGTATCTGTCCTCTGGGCTCTCCTCCCTCCTAACACATTGAATTCCTCCACAGCCCAAAAGTGTGCTGGGTGGGTGTGCTCATTCCTCTGTCACAGATGGAGTCTCAACACAGCCTCCAGCTTTTGTATTACTATTTCTGTGCCTATGAGGGCCATTTTTATGTTATGCTAAATGTGGTGCCATTAATATCTCACTATGGGAAGTGATTGTCATTTCCTGGAAAAAAATAATCTTGAATATTCTAATGCATAATTAGCATGAAATTATTATAGGAGAGTAAAATAAGAATTGCTATTCTGGGCAAACCAAGGGCTCTTCTAGGTTCATACAAATCTGATAGTGGCCTGTTCTCCTTAAGAAAAGACTATAAGGATAGCAGAAGTGTAAAATGGCACAGTGCTTCTGAATAATGCCCTAATTTCCATGAAATTATGGTTAGAAATTTCCCAAGAAAGCTTCTGTTCCTTAATGTTCAGAAAATTCAGGATGGGCTTAGATTTCTTGCTGATGTGATCTGAATGAAAAAAAAAAAAGTAAACATTTTTTAAACTTCACAGAGACATATATGAGAGTCACTGTAAACAGCTCTGTGTGGTGAAGTCTCATTCAGGGCACATAATAAGCACAAAGGAAGAAGTAATATAAGCTTTATCTATTAAAGTGTTTTTCTTTATGCAAACAAATATTAAATATCAAATGTCATTCAATCACCTTGCTGTTCAGTATAATGAAATCCCTCTTCAAGCCTGTAGTTGTTTCTATCTGACCTGAATGATCCTGAACCATCAGTAGTTTTGCCTCATCTCTTTACCCGATAATCATCAGCTCAATAGAAATTTGCATTCAACCCCACTGCTAGCTCCCCTCTGTTGTGTAAAATGACCTCATTTCTATCCTTTTGCTTCTTCTCTTACAGCAGCTTTGTGAAACATAAGATCTTTTTATTTTGTCTTTTTGAAAGAAAAAAAAAATTACAGATACAAACTTTTTTTTGTGTTTCAGTCATACTTATGTATTCATACAGATTCTTTTGAAGAAGCAATGAAATTATGAGGCATGACTTCCTTGAAAACCATACTGACTTTTTCTCCATTATATCAGATGGGTCCACATGTCTAGCAATTTGAACCACTTCTGGCAGAAAGAGAAATAGACAAAGTAGTTTAAAGTATTACCAATATTAGTATCCTCCTCTGGATACAAGGTTGAAATCAGAGTACAAAACAATCGATGGCTTAAAGTTTATAGTTTAGTCTCTTCTGAACCGTTGCTTACTACAATATTATTTCTGTTATAAGAGGTGACTTCTAATGCCACTGAAATCAAGAGAGATGCTCAGAATCACACTGTGTGAAGAAAGGCATTCATGCAGAAGTCTTCCTAAGTTCCCTGGCAATAAGCAAAACAGGAAAAAAATTGTTTAGCTAGTAACCCATTGCCTAAATTTCCATGAATGCTCTGATGGAGAGCATGCACAGCCTTCCCATTTCCACTTCCACTTTGCTCCAGACCATTGTGCAAACCAGAGCTTGATGGCAAGAGACTAAACAAAAACTGCTCTTGGCTTTTAAAGAGATCTGTTTATTTCAGAAACACACTATCTGGTAAAAACCAGTGACAACTTGATAAAAAAAAGAAAGAGGAAATATTTGATTGAGAGATCCATGGCATCCCTAGACCAGAGATCATCACAATTAAGACTGGATGTGGCAGATCATTTGAAGAGGAAATTACAGGTAGAGAAAACGTCCAAAGTGAAACCTATGCAGAGCCCAGTCTGCCTTGCTAAGACCTTGGGATCACCACTTCTCCAAACATGACTCACGCCAGCACCTTCATCCCATTCTCTTGGGCCCCATGGGAGACCCTGAACCCCTGACTGCTCTCTGTCCCTGGTGGCTGAACAGGCTGTGGGGGTCTGTGGTAGCAGGTCAGCACATGAATGTGCCAGTGTGATTTGTGTTTCCACGACTATGAAGTCACGATATTAGGCAAGATGGATGTTTCGTATGATTAAGACATTAGTAGTAAGATATATGACAAAAACTGGAATACTGTTCAATGTGATAAAGGATAGTGTTACTCCAGATGGCTTTTATTAGTTATTATCCTATTAATCCATCAGCTTCTCTACAAAGTAGTTAAAGGTGCAGCATTTTATTGCCCTGCAACACACACCCTTTACAACCTGATCATCTAGCAGCCAGCTATCATCTAGATCCCTGACATATTTAGTGCTTGTGACCTAGGGAAAAAATTAAAGCTTCACTGACTGCTTTAATTGCAACTTTCTAGAGACATTTTTTCCTGTTTTCCATATTTTTATATAATTCTCACTTCACGAGCATATCCTTCAGTTTTAACTGCTGCTGGGAGATGCATCACTTAAACATTACTCTTTTAATATAATATACTGTAAGAAATATTCATATGGTACACTATAGGATACATTGTAGTATACTAAATAATATCTGACATTTTCTGTATCAAAAATAGATACAGAAATAGATACCCTGTGGCCAGCAGGACCAGGACAGTGATGGCCCCTCTGTACTTGACACTGGTGAGGCCACTTCTCAAGTCCCATGTCCAGTTCTGGGCCCCTCATTACAAGAAAGACAACGAGGTATTGGAGCCCAGAAAAGGTTAAAAGAGCTGAGGAAGGGTCTGGGAGAGTTGTGCATGTTCATCCTAGAGAAATGACCTTATTGCTCTCTATAACTTTTTTCACTGAATGAGTTATCAAGCATTGTAACAAGCTGCCCAAGGAGGTGGTGGAGTCACCATCCCTGGAAGTGTTCAGGAAATGACTGGATGTGGCACTAAGTGCTATGGTCTAGTTGACACGGTAGTATCAAAAAGCCCAAAACCTGGGCTTTTCCAGCCTCAGTGATTCTATAATTTCTTACACAAATAGTCAGGTAAAAATACAAACACTAACTTATCCTGAGTGAATAACTGAATAATCAGTACAGACTGCATAGACCAACTCATTTGAGATGGTAAACAGCATGTTTGATAACCTTATGTAAGGAGGTTGTGATGCACCTTCATAGGTGCATTCCCTTCTTCTTTTGAGTTTCTTCCTCATCTTCTTTTCAGCACAGCTCCTGTTTCTGACCCTAAATATTATCATTTGGATTCAATTTGTCTTGATTTGTTCTACTAGGACACCACTTTTGAATGCATATTTGTCAGAATTATAGAAAACTTTGCTGTCTACAAGCCCTGTGTATTGCCCATAGCTGAATCAAGACTTGCCTTTCCTCCCTCTGTGCACTCTGACCAGCTGCCTTAAGAATGACTCCCTTTGGGTTGGTATCTTATGGAAACATGGCATTTCAAAATTCTGTGAGAAGGTGACTGAGATTTTTCAGTGCATTTTGCCTGAACTCAGTACTTTAGAGTCATTGCTATCAGGGTGGCAAGATAACCTTTCATCTTTTTAAGTAGGGATTTTTAATGTTTCATGCAGTAATGGAATACAATCCTGTAATGGAACCCTGTTTCTACCTGTGGTGACAAACAGTGTTGCTCACACCTGATTGCATTATATGTCTCATGCCTGAATTCCTTGTAAAAAATGCCAAATGGGCTTTTAGATGATTTTTTTTCCCCAAGAAAACCAGCTCTTGACATAAAATGCAAATTATCATATGATTGTTGACTACAGAGAAAAGGAAAAAAACCAAAAACCAACACATTTGAAAATTGCCATAACATATTCTTTTTCAATTCAGGACTCAGTAACTCTGTTATTAGATGAAAGATACAGAACATTCATAGCTTGTTTCATACACGCAGACTCATAGATTGCTTCACCCTGCAGCCAAAGACTAGGCCAAAAAAATAATTAAAAAAAAATAAAGAGAACAGCCTCATTTATTATGTTTTTTGGAACAGTGCTTACCTGTGTCTTGGTTAATACTTATACCTTTACACAGAATTCCAAATGGAAATACAATTTACTATGATTTATTATTACTATTCTTAGGGAGTCCTGTCAGGGTTTGCTTGTTGGGATATTTTTTTAATGTAAAGGATCTTATTGTCACCAATAGTTTAGAATATAGAGTAAACACACACACACACACACACACACATATGTATATACACACAAATATATGCATATTTTATATGAACTTATTTTTATATAAGTTTAAAATTGTACCAGACTGAACAGAAGAAATTGCTTGTTTCATCCTGTTCCCATAAAATCATAGTTTCAATAGAAACCAACACCAAGTCCTTGGGCACACAAAAAGCATCCTGTTTTCAAGTCAGCAATATATGCTCTCTCACTAATACTGGCAGGATTTAAATGTGATGGGCTTAAACTGGCAAATCAATCAAACACACTGTGAAAAGCAAATAGAAGAGAAAAATGGCTATCCTGTGCAATATCACCTGCCATGTACATCACTGAAAAAAGTGGAAGTATAGCAAAGTCATTGATATGAGCATCAATATTTAATAAGACTGGGATAGAAAAACATGGGGAAAAAAAAAAAGTACCAGAGCAGGGAAAAAAAGGATTAAAAAAAATAACTTCAATAATAATAACGCTGCTTTAATAATTCTCTAAGCAAAAACCTAACGGGGTGTCTATGTCAATTTTGCCATCGCAGTTGAAAAACAACTGCAGTTATCATGTGTAGGGTGACAGTTTTTTTTCTCTTCAGAACTCCCAAACTTAAGATCAGAGAAACAATAGAGGAAAGCAGCAAGAAAAATAATAGATATTTTTGAAGTGTTGGTCCAGAATCATTCTCAAAATCTGATGGAGCCACTTCCAACGAATGTGACAGGTCCTGTGCAAATACAGTTATTTGCAACCACTTAAAAAAAAGATTATGGTTTCTTAGTAAGATCATCTTTCATAATGTTACTTCTTCATGGCAAGTAGGACGTAAAATACAGGCAATGGTTTAAAGAAATTAACATCAACAGAAGCTACATTTGATGCAGCTGTAATATCACATCCATCAGCAGACCCTTTGAAGGAACTGAAAGCCTTTGTATACAATAAAGATACCTCAAAACATAATTTAAAAACCAATACACAAAAATACAGCTCCTTACTGGACTGGAGTTGGTCATCTCATCATCACCAGCACTGATACATCAACACCCAAAAATGAAAGCTTTGTGGTCTGCCCAGAACTAAATACTTTGTGGTTTGAAGAGTTTTCTTAGTTTTGGGTTGCCTGGCAGTTTTATTACCCCTCAAGCATAATTTTTAAAAATGTTTTATGCATTTAAACACATGGGAGGAATTGCCAAACCTCCTGATGTCAAAGACAGACTATAAAAAAGGATATATGTGTGAGAGACACGAATTGCACCCACTGTCTCAGGCAGAGGAGGTTTAGGGAGGGTACAGAGCAGCAGGGGAGGGCAGGAGCCCACTGCAGGCCCTACCCCAGGGGTGCAGGTGAGGAGCTGGGCTGGTGACAAGCTTCTCCCTTGCTTTCAGCTTCACTAATAGGATGTGGCACTGACACAAGGACAGATGCTGGATGTGTTTATGTGATCAAGAAAGATCAGGGGAGAGAGATCCATCAGTCCTAAATGTACAAGCTTGCACCTGCTCTTCTACTCTCTTCATTGATCCTGAGAGATGTGAATAATCTTTTTCAGATAGGAAGAATGGTCAATATTATTTGCTTGAACATCACTAAGTTTCCATAACATTTAGACAAATGTGGAAAACAGCTCAAAAATTGTTTCTTTCTCCTGGTTTTATTTTTGAACTTCCAAAGTATAATGTGAATCCACTAAAGTCTTATTTGTCTGCATGAAGAGTTTTGCTTTGGAGATTCTGAAGATGATTAGATGCAATAGTAATGAATTCTGAGCACGGAAATGATGATGTCTACTGCCAGCAACAATCATGCAAATTTGTAAATGTTTACAAATTCACAAGCTGACATATGCACCACTGAGACCAATATTGTAGTGCTATATTTAGCTTGTTCCTATTCCTCTCTCAAGATACATACACAATAAAAACTTCAAGTGATAAATTTTATTTAGATTAATGTATTTTTTTAAAACTGCAACAAAAAAGGATGACAGTTTGAATAGAAATCTAGGATGTGCAAGGCCAAATGTGAGGAGGGAAAGGTGAAAGATCTCAATAAACATAACTTGATTATTTTTTTCCCTCGGTAAAACATATCACAAATGAAAGTCCAGTGCCCTCTATTGCCAGCAGTTGTGATTACTTTGCTTTTTTGGCATGTCTGACACATTTCAGGGAAGCTCTTGTTATTCTACAGGAGTCCATAAAAACAAGAATGCAAAGCCAAATAATTTTAACATAATAAAAATGCAGGCATTTTAGTCCTCCTAATTTTACTAATTCACTCAGAAATTTCAGATATCATTATCCAATACTGCATCATCTTAGAAGTCTTTAAAATGTAGTCTGTATTCACTCAGACATTTCTAATGGTGAGAGTGGTTTGTCATGCAGATGCTCACAGTTTCAGATAATACAATTGCACAGGTGTTAGAAGGGGAGTAATTTTTGTGGAAAACATTTTAAGTCTTATAATTTAATTTGGAGAAGTGACATAACCTTTGCACGTGCAAAAAACCAAAAGATACTGAGAATATCTTCACAATCTTCTGTGGCCCTACTGCAGCAGTGACAGATTTAATTCTCTCTGATTAACAGAGGCTTTGCTCCAAGGGCTGCTGCACTCAGGGGCAGGATGTCTGTGGCACCAGAGCCAGGGAATGGGATTGGGATTGGAGATGGGTATAGTTCTGCTGGAGAAAGAGCCTGTTTTCCCCACTGAGAAGCTGCTCCTGATCTATAGCCAGTTTTTGAATTTATGCCCACTAAGGCAAAGCAAAGGAAACATGTCAGTGCTTGTACAGTCATGGGAGCAGACAGAAGCCAGCCTCACTTGCAAGAAAAAGGTCTTTTGAGATACACAGCCAGCAGCCTCAGCTCCACCTAAAGATTTGCAGATCATGAGGTGGAAGGAGAAGTTTCACTTGTCATCAAAGTGAAAATTAATCTGCTCTCCAAAAGCTGTCTTGTTAAACTGCAATCATTTAGACATTTCTGAGGGGAGAAAAAAGTCTTTATAACAGGCAAAGTTGTAAAGACTCCTGGTAATGGGAGAACGTTCTGGAAGAGAAATATTAAATAATCCCCTTCCTTCAGGCACACAGAAAAAAAAAATCTTCACTGTCTGAACATTATTTTGAATAAAACCCTAAAATGCAACAACAAACAATACAGAGACATTTTGATTTGCTTTTTTGTTAATTTTGAATGTCCATCTTTGTGACTTTGAAGCCAAACCAAACCTATTTTTCTCATCTCTAGGTTTACAGTAACAGGGTTCTTTTTTCTACCAACAATGTGCAAAGCATCTCCAGCTGTGTGACAGCCTCAGTGGGTCAGGAGGCTGAGGTTTCTGATGTTACCAAGAACCTGAAGAAAAGAGAAATCCTCCCTCTTAAACACTACTTTGGTTTTGTCATGCTGCACTGTGACACCCCACACCTTCTGGGGCTCCTTGCTCTCCTAGGAAGTGACAGCAGAAAATCTCTATCTCCAGCACTCAGGCCCCTACGCTGGGCAAAATTAAATATTTCTAAATAATAAACTGATTATTTAGGGATATATTTTCTAGGTATTTTACCGCTAATAAGATAAAAAAATTATTTTTTAAACAAATTATAAAAAGTCAATAAGTTAGTAAAACTGAAAGCTTGCATGCAGTTGCTATGTGCAAAATTCAATGTATGAGGAGTTTTTCTGTCTTTAAACTGTGCCTGTTTCTGTTCTTAGTAAAGTTCTGTTCATGACAAATTATTTGGTCACATTAAAAAAACTATAAAAATATATTAATAGATAGAATTTAATTCTGGAACTTGTACTAAGTAAAATAAAATAAATAGCCATATTGTCATTTATATTATCTTTAAAAGTACAGGGAAATAATTTTTAATAATTTTTTGTTCCAAAAGTAATTTATTGAAGTGTAATAAATATTTTAATAGCAATTTGATATTTTGCTGCATCATAAGAAAATATGCAGAATATAGAACAATAATGGGTTATTATATAGAGCTAGATATAGATCAATGAAAATAATTCTGAGTATGTGTATCGCCTGATACTTATGTATTCTGGAGATATGAAAAAAAAATTAAAAAGTCTTAACACTTAGCAATGCAAATGTGTTTTCTACACCAGGTTTAAACATAATTTGGTTTGAAAAGAGTTTTCTTTAATGATACAAAATGGAAATGATGGGCCTTTGGTGTGTCCTTGCGAGATGTATTATAAAAAGGTTATTGGCACAAGAAAGTCTGGGATTTAAAACAGGATGTGTCCCAAGGGTAGTGTTGATCACACAGAGCTGCAACTCAAAATTAAGAACTATTAAATTTCCATGAGAGTTCTGGTTATTTGCCATGCTGGAGCAAATAATTGGGCTCCCACATTAGGAAGCTGTTCTTTCTCATCGCTTTTACTGTAGCACTTAGAAAGGCTGGCAACAGACATCAAACAGAGTAATTAGGTACTTAGGATGAATAAATATCAATCATGGTCTCTAACCAACAACAAATAATACCAACAATTTTTTTTTTCAGATTTATCACAAATTATAAATTTTAAGTCTGAGAGTTTTCTTTCAAAATAAAAAAAAAATTCTCTTGTGAGGCTGCTCACAAGGTATTTTTCATGTTTAATTAATGAACTGAGCCAACATCTACCACACTAATTTTTAATGTGTGAACTTTAAAGAACTGATAGAAGTTTCAGCACAGACACAATTTCACAATTTTACAAACAGCGCATCTTTTGTTTGCCCTGAAATCAATGTTCTTACACGTGATAACTGATCCTCCTATACATATATCTCCAAATCAGTGCTCCTTAGGTGAAGAAGCACAAGAAGAGCACAAGTTTCTTCCTGGTGAAATTCAGCAGAACTGTAATAAACTAATGGCAACCTGGAGCTCAGCAAACTTTTATTTATCTTGTTTCTCCAACAGCCTTTTGTGCAGGCTCTTAATTTTCTGTAAATGGCTAAAGCACCACAGCTATCCAAACAAACTTCTCTGAACTTCTCTACAATGACACAAAGTTTTGTTTTGCAAAGCCAGCACTGATGTACCCTCTGAAGCTCAATTCTAAACCTGAAATCCTACAACAGCAGCACACCTTCCTGATGGCTGTTACTATCTGAAACAACCAGGGATCTTTTCTGGTCTCGTAGACATCCATATGCAACTACTGTTCTGATTTCAGAAAATACAACATCCCAGCAGACATCAGTGCAGCTTGATCACACTGATCAGAATCTCAAAGTATAGGATTTAGTTCTAATTTTCCTACCAGTCATCCACTCATCTAAGCAGCTGTCTTCATTTGACATATAGGTTAGCTGTCAAGATAGCAGTTTGGAGAGAGCTAATATTGAACATTTTATTCTGTGTTTTTGTGATTTGTTGCCAAACTCCATCCCTCCCTTCAGCTCCTCTACTTGGTTATTAATTCTTGTCCAGAAGTATGGCTAAAGACAGATTTTTCCCAGGGGTAAAAACACTTCCATGGAAGCAAAATCTTTAAAAAGTTGAAAAATGAGACTATTCTTGTCTTCTCCACAGAACTTCACCCAGTTACTCCCATCCCAGAGTCTGCACACTGAAATCGCTTTTCTGTGAGTCACTTTTAAAATTTATTTTAATTTGAAGTCATTGTGAGTGATAGCATGGAAAACTGAGCAAGTGTGTCAGCAAATGCAGCCCTGCAAATTTCTCTACTGGATGTCAGACTGATGGCAGTGCTGTCTCTGTGGACCTCAGCTATTTGACACACTTCCTCAAAAGACCAACAGACCGTGCATGTGTGTCAGTCATTCCTCTGGCTGGTGTGCAGAAGGCACTTAGTCTACAATAACAAGAGACCACTAATGTCTTGAATAATGTGTCTTTCAGCTTGTCCATGAGCTCAAGAAGGTGAAAAGAACTGAGACCATCACCACACCTGCCGTGATGTAAGCCACATACAAACCCTGAGTAAAGCTGTTTTACTGCTGTGCACTTTGTCTAAAGCTATAAGCAATGCCCTCATGTGTGTTCTCTTTATCCCTGCATATAACACGTGACTGAAAAATTTAGATGCTATTCTAAACAATTTTAATAATAAAAGGTGTATTTAATTTTGTTGACTGTCATTTACTAGCCACATATATTTTAGATGAAACTGTCAACCTTACTTTCTTTGGCACAGGTTGCATCATTACTGTGTTTCTTCACATGATCACACAAGAACAGAATCTAATTCCACAGTCACCACACAAAGAACTGCATCATAATGTTCCATCTGCCCATAAAAAAGGTGCCATTTTTCACAACATAAATTCTCCACAAAAAGGAGAGCTATCAAATTATCTTCGTTTTCCATAAAACTAAGTAATGCAACATTTGGTATCCTATTAATTGTTTTCATATTCTTATTCTCAATAACAAAAGGAAGAAAATCCAAGCATGAGGTAAAGTAACCATAAAATATTATCCACTTTTTTTCCTTCTTAAACCAAATGCACTTTGTTTTCTGCCACTTGCTCCTACCCAGTTAGATATTAATCATTACAGTGTTTACCTGACAAAATCCACTGTCATATATTATGTCTTCTTTGTGTAGGGGAACTTTCTACTCTTTTGCAGCAGAAAGGTAGAAAACCTACTTAAAACTCTGAATTTGCAAGTGATTTTATCAACATCTGTTATTTGCTATCATAGATTAAAACATTAAAAGCTTCTTCACAAACTATTATGAAACCCTCTTATAGGTTAAACTTTGACTTCAAGCTAACCATAAGGGTATACCCTAAAATTCAAACTGCCAAAGTTTACCATTATCACCTCATGTTCTCTTCTGTACTAACAACAGTTACTTCTACTGCTGACATTAAAATTGACAGCAATTTGAGATATTCTAGCTATAAAGAGGGAACAAAAAAATGTCTATATTTCTTTAGTCAAAGACACTTACTCTTTCCTTTTTAGGATTGGGAGTTGCTTTTTTATTTTTACCTTTTTTTTTTTCCCCCTAGAATTTTCACATTTTCCTTATAGAATTAGTTGGCATATACAAGTTCTTTCCTATATGCAAGTAAAGAGTATTCTCACCTTCAGTAGCACTTTCTTTTTTGAAGCCTATTATGCAATGAATGAGACAAAATGAGAAGCAACATAAAATCATTTATAATGGGGTACAGGCTCTATTAAGGTAATTATTGTGTCTGTTCCCAAGTCTCAGCTGAGAGCTGTCACACTTGCAGGACTGTGACAGATTTGCCTTCTTCCAAAACACACAGTTCAGGATTTCAGTTATACCAAATTTTAAAAGTTGGTATCCAAGAAAAAACTGTCATACCCAGCACCAGACATATCTCTAGTGGGAGCTCTAATTACAGTTCTATTATTAAAAACTAGGTTATAATACTTTCCTTTAATATCATTATGCACACCCTGCAGAATTTTATTATTTTATAAATAAACTTCATCTGAGGTCAAAAAAAAACCTTTCTTTCTGAATAAAGTTATATTAAATTATTATGTTCCACATTTAAAAAGTTGCTTTAAGCTTTAACTTATTGCATTCCATAGGCTCACTCAACAAAGTCACACCCCTTGTCTATCTTACCATCACCCCTTACCATCTCCCATTTCTTTTATATTTAAATGTACTGTTTTACCTCACAAGCTCTGAAAGCCAACTTTTGGCCCTTCCTACCGAAACTTTGATTTTCTTATAGATGAGTCACATACTGTAATTTTCAAGAAACAGATTTTCTGCATAATCCATTTTCTGGCTAGCAAAAGGAGTAAGGATTAGAGAGAAACCTGCCCTTTTGAGCAACTATAGGAGAGGCCTGCAAAATTTATTTTCCCCACTTTTTTGATTTAGAGCACACTACTCAACTTGCTAAAAAAAGTCTGAGGAGAGACACAGCCCCACCCATGGGAACTGAAATACTGCTGACATTCCTGCTATCTTTTCCTAGATACCCTTCCACAGACATCTTGGTAACACTCCAGAGGTTTTAGGTTCTGCACATCTCAGATAGAAAACTGTCAAGATTGTGTGGCTGAAAGTTTGTTATGGAGTTTGTGTTAGGGATTGGACTCCCCAGCCAAGAGGTATCAGACTGCACTGCTAAACTTGAGGCGTCTGAGAGAAGCAGCTCCACGTGATCCAACTGAAATGTCACCGTGGGCATGGCCTGAGGAAGGACAACTCTCCTCCCCCACAGGGAAAAATTATATGTGGGTTCTCAACTTATGCTGATGGCACATCAATTAGAAAATTATTTTTTTGCAATTCTTTACAGCTTCTCGCATTTAAAGGCATGATTTGTATTTACATCACAAGTTATGTGAAACAAATTGCAAATCTGAGTGTTTTGAAAGCTCAGTCCAAGAATAAATGCACTGAGACACAGGTGCTCTAGATACTGATTTTTTAGGAAAGAAATGCCACTCTTTGGGGAGAAATACACTATATATCCCAAAAAAATAACATTTAGGATATTTAGAAGTGGGTTTTATTTTGATTATATCATTTTTTTTTTCATATGGAAGGTAGTGGATGGGAGAGAATTACCTATCTAATTTCATTTAACCCTAAATTTTTTAGAGTTAATTAGTGACCTGGATTTCACTTTTTACAAAAGAGAGAAATTACTGATGTCATACACTTCTCTGTCTTAATTCTAACCCTGTAAGCTAATCTACTCAAGACAGCACCCCCAGAACTGCATAGGATTGAATAAAAAGCAATTCTGCAATGAAAGTAATTCATTTAGCCCTTTTACAAAGCTGACAATGATGAGAAATCACTAACAAGGAGCAGCCTGCTAACTGAAATCAATTCCACAGCTAGAAACAGAGATGGATTTGAACCACTGCAAACAAGTCAAGAGAAGAGGGATAAACTAGTTTTTACATGGAAATCCACCTTCATGTCTTGAAGACCACCTCTCTGAGCTGTAGAGAAGGGAGAAACACTGTTCTGGAATTATACAGCAAGACCTCCTGTATTTCTGTCCTAAAAACCCCAGAAAGAAGCACTTTCTTCAAGATTTAAAGATCAATAGTTTTTGATAGCTGAAATTAGAACACCCTGCCCAAAAAACCCAGGTCATTTGCTTTAGGCAAATAAAAACTTGAATCATAATGTTTAGGAGATTTTTCTCAGAGCCCAAATGAAGTAGAGGGAGATTAATACTTTTACAAATATATGTTTACAAATGTATTTGCACATGCAACTAAAAATAATGTTATAAAGCTCAAGTAAAGAGTACCTAAACACCATTAAACTAGATAATAAAATTTCTAATAAAACTAGAATCAAAGGAAAGGCCTCTAGATCATTCAGATGAATGAGCCAAACCTAACATTAAAAGCATGTGCTGATAGGTATTTTCTAAACCTTTCATAATTCTTGTTATTCTTATGCAGACTTGGTCCAAGTTTCCTCAGTAATTGCAGCTTTGCTATTCCATCAAACAATCATTTCTGAGAAAACAATGCTCCAGGATTATTGCATTTTCTTTAGATATAGAAGCAAAACAGTTACTCTTCATTTTCCACAAGTATTTCTGCTACCATAAAAAGGCCTAACAGGTAATACATTTCAAATTAGCCTATATCAGCTAGAGTTAGGCTATATGATGGTTGCTGTGGCTACTTATTCATACATGGAGAAACAAGATTACAAATTATTCAAGCTAAAATCTCATTTTTCCCAAGAAAAATAAAATAATTGCATCTTTCACCCTCTATGAAGCACTTCCATAATCACAAAGGTATTAAAGTTGCCTTTTTTTCTGCAATAGTACCATGTTGTGGATTCATTTTGTTTGTGATTCAACACAGCTCCCAGACCTTTCATTTGCTTCATTATTACCAGCCCAGCTATTCCCCTCCCTTCTGTAGGCATATGTTTTACTGCTGTCCTAAACATAATACTTCAGAGTTGTCTTGTCATTCATCATTCTTCAAGACAGTTTTTCACCCTGATCCAGTCCTTCAAATTGCTGGACATCTCTGCTGTAAAGACACTTAGCACAAATGTGTGCTGTCTAAATCACTTGAATTACTATTAAAAATGCTCTAGACTACAGAAAAAGCCTATGGGACACCCTGATGTATTAAACCAAAGCCAGGCAGGTTTTCCAACATTATGGTGGTTGTATTCAGATTATCTTACTCCCCCTTTCTAATGAGGATAATCAGATGGGACACAATCAAAAACCAGACTAAAGAGAAGATACATCCCAGGTACTATTTCACTGCTGTCTATTGCCTGGTAAAATAACAAATGGTAAGACTGATTTGTTTTATTATTACTGGCAAATAAATTTGAGTCATTATCCTCCAGGAATTAAAAAAAAAAAAAAAGTTTCAGCAAATTAATAGCTCAGGCAGAATTTTTCCTGAGTATTAAAGATAAAATCATTATACACTGCAAGAAGGGCATGCTTTAAATAAATTAGTTATTTGGTCTCATTTTTTTTCCACTCCATTTATGATCTACCATTCTCAAAAATAACTATATCTGAACATATTATAATTTACTTTCATAATTTGTTAACTGGATTACACCTCTTATCTCTGACCTTGCTCTTCTCCAATTCATCCAGTTTTATTAAAGATGCATTTGCAATTAGAAACAGACAAGAAGAACAGACAAGTCTAATAGAGGCAACTCCTTCGTACATTAGAAACATAACAAAGAAATCCAACAGAGTAATACAGGTGCATCACTAGTTTGAGAAAAGGTGAAGTAAATTGAGGCAGAGAACACCTTAAGAGGACAACTTCTTACATTTCAATCACTGATGAAGTCAAAGAAAGCTTGAACACTTTTTCTAATAAATCTGTCAACTGCCTTCAGCAATATCTGAGACCTGGAGCTGTTATCTTGAAAACTAAGCTTCACTCTAGAAATATCAGGTTTCTTTGTTGTTTTTTTTTTAATATACAAAAGTTATTTTCATCAATAAGTAAAAAAATATATTACCTTAGCAAACTGTGCATTTATCCATTTTGTGAAAGTTTTCTTTTGAACATCTTCCCGTTCATCTGCCAGAAAAAAGGAAAATACTTCATTAAAATTATTCAACAAAATAATGCAAAATTATTGATTAATGTTTCAGTTTTGGTTTTGTAAATTACTAATAATACTTCAAACACAGGTAGGAAGTTTGTTTGGATCTATTCTTTAAAAGTGTATCAACACATTTGGAAGGTCCACAGGTCCCCTCATAGCCAGGATCTATATCCCAAGTTCAACTAACCTCTCCTGTGGAGTCTTTTCTTCTGGAAAAGAACATGTTGCAGTAGGATCTGAAACATCCCATTCTAATTTCTAATTTCATATAGGTATAAAAACCCCAAACATGTCATCTGATGGTTTTGACATCAAAAAACTCTTCTACAGTAAAAAAGTACTCGAAATAAAATTATATGTGCATCCTCAAATTGCTTGAGGAAGTGAAACCTTCTGAACCCCAACAATAGTTCTCCATTGGTAACCCCTGATGCACCTTATGCCTTTTTTTAACTTGCAACTATTTACTTGTAACAAATTGTTATCTATTTTTCCTCCAGTGGGAGAAAAAAAAAACAAAAACAAACAAAAACCCACATATGTATTTGTTCAAGCCACACATGAAATTCTTTTTCAATTCTTTAATATGAAATCTTTGTAGAGAGAGTCTTAGGCTTTGAGTTCTCTATCTAAGTTATAACTACAGTTTTGATACTAAATGGAACTGGAGAAACAAAGGTAAAATTCTGCTGTATTTTATATAGGTTGAAAAAGAAAAATTATTTCTGACTACAATTTGCAAGCATTTGCTCAAAAAGATCTATTAGACATCATCCCTGAAATATAAAGGACAGATTTCTTTGCTCAGCAAAATAAAATCAACCTCAACTAGAACTGAAGGGCATATGTGGAAAAGGGTACAGAATGCTTACACTAAAATAAATTTCATTCAATGCAGCCTTTTGGTTTGCAGTAAAATTCTCTACACTTCTGAAATAAAAAGGGATATTAAATTCTCTTCTGAAAAATTTAGCAATTAATAACTTTAAAGGATTCAGCTAAATGTGAATGGCAGGTATAGACAAGCTAGAAGAGAAATGCATGGCATTATTAATGTACTTTGCTTTCCCTCCCCCCACCTGTCCAAAGACCCAAGACAAGACAAATCTTTTTGATGCAAATATATAAATTGTTCTTAAAACCTCAATATCACTTTTAACATACCTTTACCACCAGAAAGTTTTCCAGTTTCAAAGATACAATATACTCATAAAAAAATACTAGTTTGCAAAGTTACTATTGCATTATAAAGAAGTACTGCAGACTTGAAGGAACATATTCTGAGTTCACATGATCTTGAGCAAAATAAAAAAAAAGGACAACACAATAGTACAACTGGAAACTTGCCACAGAAGTCATGCATTAAAAACATTCTGTCACTAATATGTATGATTATTTGCTACAATAAACTTTCTAGCATTCTATTGCTATCTATCCAAAATAATGCTGTAATGCTGTCAGCTTCATCCTTTGGCTGAAAGTAATACTTGAATAGCTAAGAGACTCATCTAAAAGCAACAGCATCTGAAGGAGATGCTTGCTTTTGCTAATACATGATGCTAAAGCTGTTAAAAATTTTATTTTTCCCCACAAGCAACACTTCTCTCTGTGTTGACTGTAAGTTGTTTATTATATTAGTTTAGTTTCATTCCAGCCAGTGCAGTACACAGAAGATGAGAGAAGAAAGATACATTTTTTTAGTAGAAGATAAATATTCAACCTGATGTTATATTACAAACTTCTTCAGCAACTTCATATAAAATATTACACATAAATACCTGCTTCTGTTTAATCATCTCTGCTAAAACTGCCAAATGGGTTCAAAGAATAATGTAGTATTTAGCAAGGGAAATGGAAAAGAGACAAAATCACCTTTTTCAAACTGTTCAAACAATAATATGTGATATTTTCCAGGGAAAAGGAAAGAGACAAAAACACCTCCTTAAACCATTCAAAACTTCTGCATTTCCACCCCAGGCAGCTGTAATAGCATATTTAGTAGCAGAGTGGGTTGTTTGTTTTTAGAGCTTTTTGTTTGTTTGTTTTCCCATAAAGATATATGCAAGTTTAAATGCTAATCACCAATTATTCATGTCCACAGTGCTAAGAAAAACCAGGGTCTCCTGAGAAAAACGAGAGTCAACCCCACAATCTAAATGTTTGAAACTTCTTCCAAGCCCAGGCAATGCTCTGCTACTTTGTAAACACAAACCTATTCCACTGCTGTTATCTTTATACAGAGATCATGGCAAGCACTTTTATCTCTAGGTGCTTGCTCTGACAAGTTTATACCAAACAATTTGTTAGTGACAGCCTCCTAACCTAAAAATGAATCAATCTTTTGGTTATGCATGGCATGATTTCCCCATTGTAAACACAATTTTTACAAAGAGATGTTCTCTTAGCCCAGATTTATGGATTGAATACTCCATGTGGAAGCTGAATGACATTTATCTGGGTGCTGCAGAAACGTGCCAAGAACACTCCTGTGCCACTTTCATAATGCTGTGTTTATAAGAGATCCTTCAGCAGTGAGCCAGTGAACGTCCTTGGAGGTGCTTTTACTGTGAGACAAGAATAATCAAATGGCCAGGCAGGTAATTCCTTCCCCTGTTCAAAGAGTAATATGCTATGTTTATTTCTTTTCTTTCAAGCTGAAAGAATTGCAGAATAGTGTACTGTCTTCAGGTTAGATTTAAACACTGCATGGATCCTGAATTCCTTTATTGCAATAACAATGGGATCCCTTCCCACAGCAAAAATGCTTTTCTCAAAGTGATGGACTTTGAACAGAATAAGCTTAACCTCATTTTCTGTAGGTTATCAACTCAGAAAATGAACGCTCTGAGGTCTACAAAACCCTTCCAGAAAAATTAGATATTGAGCGGTAAAATTCACCTGATTTTCATGCCCTAAAGCCTCCAGTAGCACTGAACAGACCTTGTTTTAACTGCAATGCATTCACAGATGTGTTCTAATGAGCACCCAGCTTTGAAACTGTGAATGTAAACCTCTCAGATTAGTTAACTGCACATTTGACTTTTGAAGTATTAGTACAGGTTAGGCCTCATAATAAATTATGACCCAGAGTGAAAGTGGAGTATTAATGAAGCTAATCATCTGACAAAGGACAGTTCTGACACTTAATCAGGCAGCAAGGCTAATAGAGACAAGTGGCACACTGAAGGATGCTTAGGAACAATCATGATTCAACAGAACAAAGGTGCTATTAATAATGGCAATTGGTCACCATAGAACTTCCCTAGATATACTTAACAGCTCATGTTTGCAACCTACCACTCCAATACAATGCCAATGTGTTTTCTACAAGAAAACTTCTATCATATTGTCATCTCTTAGTAACTACACTTTTTACTACTCTTCTTTTTCCACATCACCCTACCCCCTCAAATTCTACTAAACATATTAAATAAAAAAAAAATAACAGGAAAAAAAATACCAATGTACTCTAGATGCTATTCTGAAAGCATACAGAAGTGTTAACAGATCACTAAAAAATAATACTTTTAAAAAAATTTGAGTTGACAAATACCAAGAAGATTGAAAAATGAACCATACACTATATATGCCACTACATCATTCCATTTATATAATAAAAGCCATCTTGCCACAGAAAACATGTAGTAGGGAGAAGGAATTTTGCACTTTGTTGCATCCTTTCCTTTTTTAATAGAAGATCTTTAACCTGTCAACCCTTGACACAGCTGAATAAATATTTCTTTCACTAACTCACAGAATGGCTGAGGCTATAAGACACCTCTGGCCATCATCTGGCCTAACTGCCCCAATCAAGTAAGGCCACCTAAAACAGATTTTACAGGACCCTGTTGAGTGTGGGGTTTTTTATTATCTCCAAGGATGGAGACTCCACAGTGTCTCAGAAGACTTCATCTTCAGCCTTCACAGATCTGCATTGTGTGTTTCAACGCAAGTGGCTTAGAAAATTCTTCTCTAGAATAAGAACACCCCAATTTCTACAATAAGAATACATTCAACAAAATTGTACTGGTATATGAGTATGGGAAATTATCTGTCTCTTCAGATTCTAAACTTCAATTTTAAACAAACAAACAAAAAATCATTGTCATTATCTTGTCAATGTGACAAGAAGAAGTGACATTTGTAGTGTGTTTGCATCACTCAGAGACAGGCAGATAGGAGGCTCAGATGTGTGATAGACTTTATGCAGCCTTCAACAAGAAATTCCATCACAGGTGCAGGAACACAAATAGGGAAGAAGATATTTTTATCTGTTATTCAGCATTGTCCTGAGTTAGGTAAATAATAATTGAAAAGTTATGTTTTGCCTAGAACCAGAACCTATAGCAAGAAAGGAATAAAAGAAAACAGAAAAAAAGAAAAAGGAAGAAAAGAAAGAAAAGAGTTCCCACATAGTGGTGAAAACTTTGAAACAATGGTGTTAAGGCAAGTGTCAATTCCCTCATTCATGGCAACTGCAGGTTCATTGGAACACTGCACTTTAGAGAATAAAATCACCAAAATTGCTGTTTGATTTTCCAGCAGCCAAACAATGTAGTTTGAGAAAAGGTCAGGATTTTCTTCAGTGAGTGGGAGTGAGTACCAGCAATGGTGGGAGTACTAGGAACAAAAGAGGCCACAGATAGTCACATTATTGATACTCTGGCTCCATCGACTCACTATTCTTAGAGATTTTCAGTACATTGTGACAATACTCTGCCAGTAACTACAGCTGCTGAGAAATGTTCCCTTCCCATTCTTGCTTATCTGAGGGGGGAAGAAGAAATCAATGCAACACAATGACAGAGTGATATTTGAGTGGACTAGCTTTGATTTTTAGTCATTGAGGTCATCCAAGACATTCACAAGCTGACAGAAAATACAATAGGCTGCTTTGACAGACAGACAAAGAATTTAAGTCTATTGCTCATGTAAGGCGATACAGAACACGCAATTCTTTGTCCATCTTCTATAAATACACTGATGAGCAGTGTGTTGACTTAATCTGAATATTGTTATAACTCCCTCTTCCCTGTGCTACCCTCTTGAGACTTTACTGTGGAACCAGAGTCAAATCACCATAATCAAACCATCTCAGGCTTTTCAAAACACTGATGAACCTATTCAAATGCTCAGCAGAAATGGAACACTGAAAGCCCTCATTAATATAGATTTAAAGGGGAAAAAAAAGTACAACTAAAATGAAAAATAGAATCCTAAAATTTTCAGAGAAAGGTTTGGTAAGAGTCAAGGTAAATTTAGGATATGAACAGGTGTATTTCTAAGAAAAAAAGACTTTGCTCCCCCTGTTTCTTTCAAATCTAGGAACTCAGAGAGAGGGATTCTATTTACTGATCAGAGGACAAAAACGAGGATATCTGTAAGACCCAACCTACAAGATTTCTACTGACAGATTGGTGTAGCAGATTGGACTACTGAGCTACCTTGCCTAGACTGAATGTCAGGCTGAGGAAACCTTTAATTTTTCTCATTTCATAATGTTAGTTGGAATTGTTCTCTCATTATCAATGTTTTAGGGAAAGTACTTCCTGACTTTTCCTTTTTTTTTTAATTCTTTAAGACACTGCAAGTGTTTATATTAGGTCTCACTCTTCAACCCTAACTAATTAGCTATTTACAGAAAAACTACTGAGTGCTTTTGAGGATCAGTGTGGATGCCATGTAAAAAAGGAGCAGGAGCAACACAAAGGCTAAAGAACGTGACAGGCTGCCAGTGTGGAACAGAAAGAAAGATTAAAAAAGGAAAGAAAACAAAAACAACAAGGATAACAAAAAGAATGAGAAGAAGAAAAAAAAAAAAGAACAAGGAAGGGGTGAGGGAAAGACAGAAGGGGAAGTAAACATATTTACTCTGGCTAGTGGGGGAAAAAAAAAGGAAAAAAATTGAAAAGAAGGAATAGGATGGGTAATAGCAGAGATAAACACTTCCTTTCTGCAAAGAAAAAAAGGATATCTGGTAGCTAGAAGATCATATGCAGGGAAGCAGCAAATTTGAACAAAAGAACTACTGAAGCATGTGTAGCTTAGGCAAAAAGATTTGACTAGCATCCAGAAGTACCAGAATAATGCAAACAAGCTACACATGACTCCTAAAAAAATAATGGGCAGCTGTGAAATGTACACACAGATCTATGTTTGTGCAAATTCATGTAATTTGTTCATGTTTGTTAACCGCCCCCTGCCCTTCTTCCCCTCCACCATTTCTCAACCCTTTTCCCTAAATAAAATGTAGCACATGGAACTCCCAAGACAAAAGCAGGATCATAATTCCTACGAAATTTAAAAAGAAACAGAATGTCAGCTCACATTTCCAGAACATTTTAAGTATACACAACATGGGGTGTTCAGCTCCAGTTCATACACTGTTAATTGTATTCCCAGCTGTTGACCTAGTCCTCCTCTGGTCCACCACAGACAAATACACTTTGGGAACTGATCCTACTTCTCCATGTCCATGGATTTGACCTAAGGACCTGTAACAAAACACTTTGAGTGTCAGGACATCTGCCTCAAGTGCTGGTGACCAACCCCTGCCTTACCCTTTCAAGGATAAGGACTTGCAAGAGTTCTGAATCACTCTACAAAAAATAGCCTGTTCTAGTTATTAACAGCTTTGTAAACACAAGCTTAACTGGTTTTGTCTATTGGGG